>NC_046974.1:7204644-7464644 GCF_009769545.1 Cyclopterus lumpus
TGTTCAGGCCGTGTGTGTTCAGGCCGTGTGTGTGTAGGCCGTGTGTGTGTAGGCCGTGTGTGTTCAGGCCGTGTGTGTGTAGGCCGTGTGTGTGTAGGCCGTGTGTGTTCAGGCCGTGTGTGTGTAGGCCGTGTGTGTGTAGGCCGTGTGTGTGTAGGCCGTGTGTGTGTAGGCCGTGTGTGTGTAGGCCGTGTGTGTGTAGGCCGTGTGTGTGTAGACCGTGTGTGTTCAGGCCGTGTGTGTGTAGGCCGTGTGTGTGTAGGCCGTGTTTGTTCAGGCCGTGTGTGTTCAGGCCGTGTGTGTTCAGGCCGTGTGTGTGTAGGCCGTGTGTGTTCAGGCTGTGTGTGTGTAGGCCGTGTGTGTGTAGGCCGTGTGTGTTTAGGCCGTGTGTGTGTAGGCCGTGTGTGTGTAGGCCGTGTGTGTGTAGGTTGTGTGTGTGTAGGCCGTGTGTGTTTAGGCCGTGTGTGTGTAGACCGTGTGTGTTCAGGCCGTGTGTGTGTAGGCCGTGTGTGTGTAGGCCGTGTGCGTTCAGGCCGTGTGTGTGTAGACCGTGTGTGTTCAGGCCGTGTGTGTGTAGGCCGTGTGTGTTCAGGCCGTGTGTGTGTAGGTCGTGTGTGTGTAGGCCGTGTGCGTTCAGGCCGTGTGTGTGTAGACCGTGTGTGTTCAGGCCGTGTGTGTGTAGGCCGCTGCCAGCGAGAGATGAACGTGTTGGTGCTTGAAGGAGCGAGAGCCTTCGATCCCTGCAGTGCCATATTTTATTGTGCCGGGATACGAGAGAGGCCGCTTCGTTCACTTCGAGGAAAAAAAAGGAAGAAAAAAAAGGAAGAAAAAAAGGAAGAAAAAGGAATAAAAAAAAGGGAAATAAAAAGGAATAAAAAGCCGAACCCCACCTGAGTGCCGTGCGGGACGAAAGTAGAGAGGATGGAAAAAAAAGGGAAGAGAGAGAACGAGGGAAAGATGAACAGAGCGTGAGTGAGCATCGCACAGCTTTTCAGAACGCTTGGAACGTGTGTGTGTAGGCCGTGTGTGTGTAGGCCGTGTGTGTTCAGGCCGTGTGTGTGTAGGCCGTGTGTGTGTAGGCCGTGTGTGTTCAGGCCGTGTGTGTGTAGGCCGTGTGTGTGTAGGCCGTGTGTGTGTAGGCCGTGTGTGTGTAGGCCGTGTGTGTTTAGGCCGTGTGTGTGTAGACCGTGTGTGTTCAGGCCGTGTGTGTGTAGGCCGTGTGTGTGTAGGCCGTGTTTGTTCAGGCCGTGTGTGTTCAGGCCGTGTGTGTTCAGGCCGTGTGTGTGTAGGCCGTGTGTGTTCAGGCTGTGTGTGTGTAGGCCGTGTGTGTGTAGGCCGTGTGTGTTTAGGCCGTGTGTGTGTAGGCCGTGTGTGTGTAGGCCGTGTGTGTGTAGGTCGTGTGTGTGTAGGCCGTGTGTGTTTAGGCCGTGTGTGTGTAGACCGTGTGTGTTCAGGCCGTGTGTGTGTAGGCCGTGTGTGTGTAGGCCGTGTGCGTTCAGGCCGTGTGTGTGTAGACCGTGTGTGTTCAGGCCGTGTGTGTGTAGGCCGTGTGTGTTCAGGCCGTGTGTGTGTAGGTCGTGTGTGTGTAGGCCGTGTGCGTTCAGGCCGTGTGTGTGTAGACCGTGTGTGTTCAGGCCGTGTGTGTGTAGGCCGCTGCCAGCGAGAGATGAACGTGTTGGTGCTTGAAGGAGCGAGAGCCTTCGATCCCTGCAGTGCCATATTTTATTGTGCCGGGATACGAGAGAGGCCGCTTCGTTCACTTCGAGGAAAAAAAAGGAAGAAAAAAAAGGAAGAAAAAAAGGAAGAAAAAGGAATAAAAAAAAGGGAAATAAAAAGGAATAAAAAGCCGAACCCCACCTGAGTGCCGTGCGGGACGAAAGTAGAGAGGATGGAAAAAAAAAGGGAAGAGAGAGAACGAGGGAAAGATGAACAGAGCGTGAGTGAGCATCGCACAGCTTTTCAGAACGCTTGGAATAGAAAGCCGGAGGGCTGTGGCGGCATCAATCAACCCACTGATCAATGAATTGATTAGTAAATCAGGCACCATACAGTAAGTCAAGGCTGAAGCTCCATTAGGGAAGAGCTATGTCATCATTACAGACGAGAATCCAAAGGCTTTGGGTAGGAACCAGCTATCCATTTTTCACGAGGGCCTCACAGAGGGTCAATAACACGAGAACTGGGACAGTGAGTTTAAGTTAAGTCTTTTTTTTTTTTTTCTTCTTCTTCTCACGTAGACTCATCCATACACTGCGGGATGGATTTTATGACAAAAGTTGCACGTGAGTGCAAATCGAGCGGCAGCCGCTGGAGCAGTGATGACACCGCGCTAGTATATAATAACTCTTTGTTTTCGCCGCACATCAAAACGGCAAATTCGTGCAAACAGCTCACCGTGGCCAGGAAAAGCGCCAGTGGGAGCTGCTCCCCGCACTTCACCAGTACTTCCGCGTACTGTACTTCCACTTCTTTGTTCTTTGCTGACTTGGCGACATCGCTCTTTAAAAGGGATTCACATCGAATGGGGGGGGGGGAAATGAGGAATTCATCTTCTTTTTCTACTCTATTCTCACAGGAAATGGTGGTGTTATGCACATGTTTGTACGTGAGAGATGTTCACTCATTTGGCTTTTTTTTTTTGACATTCAAGAAGTGGGACGATCCAGTCAACTCAGCGGCTCTTCAGAAAACCCATCGATGACGTCACGGAGACCACCTCCTTATGTTATGCAGTCTACAGGTCAATATTCACGTTTAACCACAGTTATGCAGTCCCCCCCCCCGGAATAAGCATACACACAGGCAAATGGACTGTATGACACACACACACACACACGCACACACACACATTCACACAATCACAGAAGAGACAGCTGTCGCTCCTCCAGCCATCTACAGTATGTTTCTTAAGGCACTGCTATATGCTCAATGCTGCCCCGGTGATAATGGGGCCATTTTACCGAAAGCATAAAAGCCGTGTGATATAATATATCATTTATTGTAACCTGCTCTGGTATCAGTAGAGCTTAAAGGCCAATTCAAGTTTCGCATTGGCTGCAAATGTCCACCAGGCTCAGTGTTTCATGTTGCCAAAGAACAACAAACTAAATCATTTCATTCAGTCCAGTTGGAGTCAGTCGATGGAGTAATCACATTATGATGGTTTCTGTGGGATGACTTGAAAATGAAGGGAAGTTAATTGGATCTACTGCATACCAATTAATAATAAAGCAATTTCTATCAGTACCTACGATATATATGCCAGATGAAGAATCTAGGTTTTTCTCTCCTTTCAGCTGTCAGGACTTGTCAAGGAACAGGTAGCTACTTGGCTGACGACAGTACACCTGGCCTTTAACCGTACCAATTTGCATCCAATGAGTGACGTTTATGAAAGTGGTTTCGGTGAACGGAGAATAGAAGCAGGACAAATGCACTAATAGGGACTTATGTAATGTCTCTCGCTGGAAAAGGAAATCATTTAATAGGTTCAATTATATCCTCGGTCAACTTTGCGCCGTCTCTCTCACCTTCATTCCCCATCCGTCTCCCATCGAGATCCTAAGATATGACACTGCAATTAGATTTAAAAAAAGAATATCACCTCTAATTAGCAGAGATGCGCAATATAATTGAGAAGTATGAACGGCAGACTCTATTTTAAACTGTGTCCACTCTCACTTCTGACATCAATTGCACCGTGTGTGCTTATGAAAGTGTGTACACATCCAGGAATGCACACTGTACAGTACAGAGGCGTGTGTGTGTTTCCTACAAACACATGCATATATACTGTGTGTCTGTGTGTGTGTGTGTGTGTGTGTTCCTGCCATCTGGCCCTGTGCATATTTGTTTACTTCTCTCCGTTGTGTATGTGTTCCCCTTTGTGATTGTGTACTCTTGAGTGCCTTCCTTCGTCCTATCTGACTTATAATGGCATTGTGGAGAGCAGAAAGCTGGCAGAGCTGCCACTTTGGTGATTGTTGATGAAAGGACGAGAAGGAGAGGGAGAGATGGAGGACTACGAGGAGGGATAAAGAAAGAAGAGGGAAAGAATAGGATGGAAGAAAGGCAACGAGGGAAGGATGGAGACATTGTAATCTAGAGAGAGAGAATGGGGAGGACTCACTCGAGTAGAGTGCGGGACAGGTTTACTGCCTTCTGACGAACTTAGCGAGTTTAAAAAGGATATAATGCTTCTTTTTTTTTCATTTCCTTGAGTTTTTGGACAAATTGTCCACGTGACACACAGTTGCTTTGTGTTCCCTTAAGAGATAAAGAGGTTTTGTTAGTTGTCATTTATTTGTTCATCTGAAGGCTGTTTTCTCTCTTTTCCCCTCTCAATACTTTTCCCATCTGCATCTCTCTTTCCTCTTAATTTCTCCCCACCCTTTTTTGTATAATGTATCCTCTCAATCCATTTCCATTTCCTCAGATTCCCTTCGCCTGCCCCACCACTATTAGCAGTTTGCATAATCAGGTTGCAGATCCAAACAATTCATTTACATGTTACATGCAAGAGAGGCAATAAACGCACCTGGGATGTTCAAAGTTGTCGTATCGATATTCGGTGATTGAGGCGTGTTGATTGGTTCACATGTAACATGCAAGGAAACACGCAAGGAAACATTCCACCTCAAAAGTTGGTACAGCCTTTGATTTTTAATATGTTTTCCTCAGTCTGAAGCCAGCTGAATCATAACTAGTTCAGAGGAAACCCTTTCATCTTTTGGAGGAGCCCACCTCTGTTGGCTTCTCTCATTGATGACAATAATGCAGCTTCCAGAACAAAAAATGCAGCTGAAATTAGAGGGGATGCACTATAGTAGCGACGGTTCGCTCTGTGAGTCAAAACTAATAACCAACAGCGGTTACATAACCTTTGAAATGAGCCGTTACTTAGCTGCGCACGCCATAAATGCACTCCGGTACTTCAATGGCACTGCACGCCCCTCTCCCGTATATATCTCCTCTCTGTGTGCGGTCTTTCTTTCTCTCTCTCTCCATCTCAAATTGTGCTCATCTGGTTTCCGCTCTCATCCAAGGTGACTCCTGGAGAGCGGGCCCCTCTGATGCATACAGAGAGGGAGCCCAGGCTCAAGTATTTGTTCGAGCAAAAGATTACATGAGCGGCGGCAGCTCCTGTTTGAAGGAGTCAAACACACGATACGTCCTCACCTCCGGAGCAGAGGAGACCCACCGAGTCTCAACGCAATCTGTGGGATTTACCAATTGAACAAATGTCCAGGCTTTTCGACTGCGGTAAAACCAAATAAGTTTCTCAGTTACATGCAGGGGCGGACTTGGGGGGGGGAAACAGTGGCGTGGCTAGTGATTGACATTTAATAACATTTAATAACACCTAAATTAGATTGACGGAAGAGATTAGATGAGATGATGATGGAAACATGTGTGCATATAGATCGCGAGGAGTAGTATAAATGTCAGTCCGTGATTATTGACTGCGTTACTATGGTTTATTCGCGTCATTTGCGGTAGACGCGCCAGAGAAGGGGCGTGGCTTATCTCTGTGGAAACAGTTATCATTTCCGCCATCCACCATGGAAGAAATAACCACTCTTTTCTGCTTTATACTTGTTGTGGAAATCCCACAACATCAAACGCCCTCGTGTTTGGGTTCATAACATCACCCGGGGGCTCACGCGGCTCGGTGAATTTCACCGACTACGTCTGGATGACTGCCGCGCTTCCAGCGCTACGAGAGCAGCAGCAGCCATGTTAGATTCACCAACGGCACGACGTCAGCGATGACGGGCGGAGCATCTCAACGCTGATTGGCTTTCGCAACTCAGCGTTGGGGCGAATATCAGATGTCAGATGGAGGGCCGTTTGGTGATGGAGGTGGGTCGGTATTGGACCAGCCCAACCCCGTCGGCCCACCGGGGCTTTCTCCGTTGTCCCCTATGGCCGGCCCACCCCTGGTTACATGAAAGCTTACATCTCGGGTGGGCCTTTCCTCTCGTCTCTGACAGGAAGGGTTCGATACGTTTTTACTGTTGAGATATATTTAGAAGAAGAACTTAAGGATTGCCATGAGCAGCAGAAGCCAACACAGGGGAAAAGAGAGCAGTATATATGTTAAAAAACTAAAGTTTCTATAAAAGAATACAAAAAATATTTGGAAATGTTCAGATTTGAAAAGATAAGGAGCAAAGTATGATATAAAACCTCAATGAATACATAAATAAATGAATATAAAATGGAACCATCTTTTATATAAAAAGGTACTACACATGTTAGAAGCAAAAGTATGCTCACTTTGCAAATTGGACTCTTTCCAAATGTTTTACTGTTATATAATATTGACACATTATTACTGACACGTTGCAACAAGATGAATTGAACTATATGTAACTCGTTGTTGTACTGTTATCTATAATAATATAGCATACTGTGAAAGTAAAGGAGTAAAGAGCACAAAATAAACACCTCAGAGTTTCACTACACGATGATCATGTGTCTTGCAGGGAAATAATATTTATCTGGGTCAAACAACATTCAAAAACCTCTGAGATACGACCCGTAGACGATTGATAGGCCTGCATCATTGGGGCTATTTAGCATAATCCCCTCTCTATTTTTTTTTTTTTTTTTAAATGACTCCTTCCTGCTTTCATAGATCATTTTCTTAAAAAAATACATAAAGATCATTTAACAGAGTAGAGATAACCTAAACACCATGACCTCACTCATCTGGGCCAATGGGTGAAAGGATTCCCTGCAATCACACCACTGATATCTGAGGGGAAATAAGACGGTGAGGTTTTAGTCACTAAGTGAACACGTTGTCTCTAAAGAATAAGTAATACATTCAAACATTCCACTGTGTTGATTTTAGCTTTTAAAAATGTAAATTGAAAGATTATTTTCATTTTGAGCTGTCAGTCTCTGGATGATGATTATAGCTCTACTCAGCATGAAAAACAGTTAAAATGTGTCTTAATGATATAGGCAGCATGTGCCATCAGCGCTATTTGGCATGATGCATAAAGATAGTTATGAGCCATATTTTATAATAATGTTACAATGAAATTTGTGGTCTCGTTTTAAAAAAATAAAAAAAAATCTTTCTATCTGTGTTTGTTTTTAAACCCCTCTCCTAGCTGACTCGGTCCTCTTCTCTTTATTTCATCCGGTGTCCTCTTGTTGTCTGCTGTTCTTCCTACATTTGTCCATCTGTCATTGGTCAGAGCTTTAGAGGAGACAGGAAACAACAGACAGGGGAGACTTCTAATTGGTCCTCAGAGGATTAGGGCCTGTGGAAAGAAAGGCTCCTTGGCGTAGCTCTGATTAGGAAACAGCAGGTGTTGGTGGTGGCAGGGTGTTGGCTCTGAAACAGAGGTCGAGGCCTCCCAGAGGTCTCCAGAGGGTCCACATAACTTCATTTGGTCATATGTTCCTTCATCATAGTGAGAGCAGACAGCTTTGGTGAAGTTTACAAACTAAATCAGTTATGCAGTAATCACACGCTTTCCTCCACTTGCTCCGAGTGAGTATTTACAACTTCATCTCACTGTTTGACATCTGGACTTTACTTTATTTTTTGAGGGACAAGAGCCAATAAGAATCGTTTTGTCTGCCGGTGCTGGCCGTGGTCGGTGGATCGGGGACCCGAGGGAGGGGGTGCCGGCCACGGAGCCGGCCGTGCCGGGAGCTGCGGAAGTAGCCTCCTCCGTGGGGCGGGTATCGGACGGGCCGTAGCCGGCGCGCGACCTGCCAGGCGGTCCTCCGCCAAGGTGATGGCGGTCTCCAGTGCAGCAGGGCGGTGACAGCGGACCCAGGCTGACGTTCGGGCCGGCAGACCGCGCACAAACTGCTCCAGGACCACCTTCTCCGCTACTTCCTGTGCCTCCACCGAGCCTCCAGGTTGCAGCCATCTGGTGGCGGCATCTCTCAGCCGCTGAGCGAACACGAATGGCCGGTCCTCGGGGGCCCAGCCTGGCCTCACGGAACCTCCGCCGGTGATCCTCCGGAGACAGGCCCAGCCGATCTATGACGGCTTTCCGCACGTCCGCGTACACCTGCCTGCCTGCGGGGGGCAGCCACAGAGCCGCTGTCTGTGCCTCGCCGGCCAGAAGAAGCAGGAGCCAGACCGCCCACTCTGCCTCAGGCCAGCCACACGCCCCCGCTGTAGCCTCGAAGGAGTCCAGAAACGACTGCGCGTCATCCGCTGCGGTCATCCTGTGCAGGGTCCGGCGGAGGGCGCCGCCGCCGGCGGAGCTGCAGCTGACCGGGGCGGAGATCTGCTCCAGGGCGAAGGTCTGCCTTTCAGCCTGGTCATGGAGAGCCCCCAGAAACTGACTGTTCGTCTCCGCCTGCTCGCTCTGCATGGCTGCGATGCCCGCCAGCATCTGCCCCAGCGCCACGATCGGCTGGGTCGGCCTCTCGGCGTGCTGCTCCTGGTGCTCCATATGCCCGCCCCACGTTGGGCTCCACTGTGACAAGCTTGAGTCCCGGGCAGGCACAAAAGAGGTCAACACGCACACGAACTTGAGGGCAATAACAGTTTTTATCGATTTTACTCCCGTCTCTTGCTGTCGAACGCTCCAGGCATCCGCTACCCGCTCCTCTCTCCCGTTCTCCAGCTACTCCTGCTCTTACATGGCAGACAAACACACACAATTTATCCCAGCTGAAGCTGATTTACACATCACGGCACCGTTCCCTGAACCACGCCCCCGCTCCACCCACTCTGCAGCTGAACCTAACCACACCACGGTGCCACATTAGACATTTTGAGTCAGCAGGCCTTGTGTGAGATGACTGACCGCATGTGTTTATCTAGCAAATAGAGTTAGAAGAGCACAGCTGGAGCCCCTCTGAGTAGAGTGGTGGAGAATTACTAGAACTAGAATTATCGCTCTTCCAGTTGCAGTTTTCACTCATGTACCTGTATATTCAAAATGTCACAGCATTTGATCCTTTTTGACGTGTGAAACATAGCAAACCTATGAATTGTTGAGTTAGGCCAAAAAGTGGTTTTGTGAGGTCAAAGTGACCTTGACCTTTGACCAGCAGTTTGAGGCTGTAATTCATCCTCCACTATATGAAATTGTTTTTTTGTATTTTTAAAAAAAAGAAATGGGCTGCATAGCGCCATTAAAAATGTGCATGTATAAGTTATGTGTCAAAGTTGAACCTATTCTTGTAAAATTCTCTGATCAACAGCTTCCATCTGTTCTTAGATCCCAGACTAAGTGCCAAGGGTGCACTTCTTCATCAAGAGTTAACTATAGGCATACAAAACATAATCTGAACTGTGTATGTTGTGTATTATTATTGTCTCTATTTTAAAGTGATCAGTTTGCTGTCTGTATCTTTATAGAATAGTTGTGTCATCTCACTACGACCAACACTGTATTATACACTGTACATATTTTACAAAAGCTGTATATAGGTTCACATTGCACACACGAAAGTACAAAATCCCATTGAGTCTCGAGAAAGAGGCTGGATGAAAAAGTATTACTGTTCACATACAGAAAAAAAACATGTAAACCATAAAAATATTTCTCCCAATAGAATTTATTTCACTTCAGACAGTCCTCATGAATCATCCCAAGAAAAACCTAAAGACTAAATATTCAAAAAAGGAAGAGCACATAGAGACAGATTATCTGTATTTGTTTGTGTCGGCTCTGACAACAGCTGAGAGCTAAAGAAAAAAATACATTTATAAAAAATGAAAAAAAAAACGTTAACCAGTTATTTTCTCTCTTTCTTTTGCTCTTCAAAAGCTGATTGTTCCGCGCATACGATGAAAGAGTTTTGTTTCTGCCGTCGTGTTTTTCCGTCTGAAGTTTGAATTGGCACGCCTGAAAACGGCGTGATGGTCAAGTGAAGCTAAGCCAACAGCGACAATATGCTGCGTTGTGAAATATGTATGCAACTCAAATAAACATGGGTACCTTTCAAACGGAGGGGCTTTCAAACCGAGGGTGAGGAATGTTGGGCCGACTGTAAACTTTGCTACAGACGGGTGACCCGATTTGACTTCAAATAAAAACAGCCTCAGGATTACACAGAGTGCATTCAACCTACAGAGCAAGAGGAGCATGAAGTCAACCACCATTCACATTGTTTCAAGGCTGATATCCGGTGATCTGGTCTTGGCATAAAAGGTTTTTGCGGCTCCACATTGTAGACGTGTGACAACGTCACGACTTTCTGCCCGACTGACCGGTAATAATCCATAAAACAAGCACTAACTTTTGGTCATTTTAGGCATTTGAACAGGTCTTTTTTCCTCAGATGGAAATATAAACACTCAAATCAGTGTGCACGTCGATATCTACTGTACTACTGTATATGTTTACGGCTCAATGCATCAGAGAGGTTGATTCAAGTAATTGAAAGCAGACGATACCGGAGCAAAAAAAAGGAAATTTATGATGGACTCGGAAAGAAAAATGTGTAATTGCAACAACAACAAAAAAGCAGCCCATGTGGTTGGAGCCTCTCACTCAGACATAATTGAGAGACGAAAATCTCTCTTGTTCTGGCTAAATGAGTTTAACTATAAAAAAATGTCCATTCTTTATCCATTTTCTCACTCCATTGCCCTTAACTTCTTTTTTTTCTTTTTCTCCTCGCATTTTTCCGGCTCCCTCTCCACCAGCACTGTGCAATCTGTCAGTCATGTGTAGCCTCTGTCCAGTTTTCAGCTAAGACCCGCCTAATCCTGCCATCGCTGAGGCTGTTAACTGGCTAATTACAGAATATATTGGCCGTCACAGCTCCCTAATCCTACGCTCTCATTCACTTTCGCCCATTAAGGATCCCGGGGGATTACTGTAACAATCACACCACCTTCTCTCCTTGATGGTATATGGGGATTAGTATTTAAATCTACAGTGTGTGTCACCGAAAACGATGACAGTGCTGTCACAGAGAGGGGGAGCAAAAAGAGCTGCTAAAACCGAGGAAGTTGTACCCTCGAAAAGAGAAAGGTTGTCATGTGTATTATTAAAAGAAGCGTTACAATAGCAAGTACTGCTTGGGTCATGAAGCCTTTCCTTAAAAGCAGTTTAGCACAGAGATGGTAATAGTAGAAATGGAACTGTATTAAACTTCCTTATGTGGAACTACAGGGACAACGATTTCCCTTCTGAGAAATGACACAATTAAAATCAGTTTATTGGTCCAATTCAGCTTATTTGCTGATGATTCGTTGGATCTTTCAAAGGTTGAGAAGAGACGATAACTTGTATTCTGCCAACACAAACGGTTGCTATAGTTTTGGGACTAAAACTGGCTTCAATCGGAGAACCTTCATAGATAACGTTATCTAAGATTTATGAAGGTCATGCAACATATATCAAATAACAAATACATTCATTAAAGAATGTTACATGTTTTACAATTATGCATTTGACAAAAATCCAATGGAAGAACCAGGGATCCATGGGGTGTCTGTGGGGAGAAGATGGCATCTGGTTTGGATCTGTGCTTTAACTGTAGAGTGAGCAAATCATATTTCCAAAAGATATGTCAATGGGACTCTTTCCATCCTTGGTTCTCCAGTGCAGTTTTGTTAACAGATGGTATTTTTGTCCCTGCCATCTTCCAAGGCAGCTATTTTCCATGGCACTTTCCTTCCTTATGGCTGCAATCACTAACCATCTGATTTGTGCCGAATATCTCACTTTGGGGACATTCTGTATGATATTTTTGACGACATATTTATGGTTAAAAAGTGATTAGAACATTAAAAGCGTAAAGGCCTTTTAAAACCGTGCACAACCCCCCCCTCCCCCAAAAAAACATGTTGTGTTCAAAACTTTTTATTTGCCTGGTCTCTCCAAAGGGTGGATGAATAATTCATATCAAGTTATTACCATTACTTTTTGCATGTCATGTAATAGCATGTATTTTTCACTGACTGCATGAATATGCTACCATAAGTGGGTATAAAGGTGGGGGATGGGTTCAACCCACAGATGACTTTCAAACTGGTGTTCCTGTCCCCACATGTTAATTATTATATTACAGTGTCATCTTTGTGATGTGTGTGATGTGTTTTCCGTACCAATGTTACATTGTTTACATTTTACATAGTTTACGCACTTGTTTTTAAGCGAGACCGTGAAGTTTTGTGCTAAACTTAAATGTTTTGTTGCCTCAACCTAACTGCGTAAAAAAAAATGACACGCAAAAATCCCTTTATATGTGCTAGAATTATAAAATTGTTATTGGCACAAACTATTTGTGTTAGGTCTGACGGGATCTTAAGATCGAACCTGCAGGCCACAGTTCTGTTACATTAATCTAAATATGTGTGAAATTACACACCGTGTTCGTCATACAGCAAAACATTTAAGTTCGCTGTAACCGAGTGAAAATATATTGAACAAAATATTTTCAATGCATTTCTAAATAATTGCGAGGACTTTTCCCACGACTACGCAGTGAGCTTAACACAGGAGGTCCCATAACCAGAAGTTTAACCTAAGTTATTGTGAAAATAAACATTTCTATAGGAACAAGGCGACAGGAATGAAACACAGGCTAGCTGCTAAATTAGTAACATTGTCCTGAAGAATTATCGTTACGTCCTCACAGGAAGTGCAAGGTAGTGATGAATATAATAAGTATGCACATATTTTACCAGAAAAAGAGAAAAACAAATCAACAACTTTGCCTCCTCAGCCAGGGGCAAACATTTATGTTGCAATATTGTGAATTAAAACAAAAAACAATGAACTCATTTGAAATGTGCGTAAAATACTTGATCTCTTGTGTATTAAATCTAGCAAGTTTTATTGTCACAGAGCCATTCTATGTTTTTACTACCTGAACGTTCATCCACAATACTAATATTATAAAGCCCTATTTTCTCGGTATTAAGAAAATTTTTTCATCTAAAGAATCACCGGCAAAAAAAATACTTTTTCATATCGGATTGGAGTTTTTCCCCTTAACTTTCTCGGATGAACTTTTTTCAGAAGCTACTATGCGTTGTGACAAAGTGGGACAGGCAGATAGACAAGAAGGTAAAAAAGGACAAAGACATCACAGCGCTAACCGATAGGAGCCACATTAAAAGCGGCGCTCCTCTGCCTGCCGGCATCACTCCGTAGGAAGAATGGAACAAAAGAGACGAAGATGAGGGAAAAGGGAGAAGGGAAATGATAAGCCAGCATATCTTTTTGGTATTGCAGAGGTGGAAGAGTTTGGTTATCACATGTGTTTGTCTCCTCCACTCCTGTTCTGTCTGTTTCTTCTTTTCTCCTCTTGTCCACACTTTTCTCGTCCGTTCCCACCCAATTTTCCTTTTGCAGCCATCTCTCTTTTATCCTCATCTGCTCGCTTAAACCCTTTTGAATTCTTCTTCGAGGCTCCATTTAGGCATTTTTTTTAAAAGAAAAAGAAGAAGACATTTTTCCCCAAAGCCGGGGATACATTGGAACCGTGAATAATGTGTGCTGTTCTGTAATACTTGAGTTTCGATCCAAAACCAGGGGTCACTCAACGGGTGGAGCGCCATTGTTTTCCAGACCCCGACCTATAAACGATGGAAAATTGAGAATTATTGAATTTTAACGGATCGTCTATGTTTTAACTGGCCCAGCTGTTCCAGCCTTTATGGCCCTCGTCCAGCGGTCCAGGAAACACACCGACCAATGGCATGCGTTGTGACACACACACACACACACACACACACACACACACACACACACACACACAAAGCCGGAGACGTTATTTCACGTGGCGTTGTCTAAAGAGAAAAATGTGGACCGCGAGACCAGAGCCTTTAACAAAGAATGGACGGACTCTTAAATGCTCATTCTTCCCATGGACGCTTCTAAATCGGCGTGTCTCATGTTCAGAGACCGTGTCGATTATTAAAAAGCGATTATTAAAAAGCGATTATTAAAAAGCGATTATTAAAAAGCGCCATTACGAGACAAAGCACACATCTTTTGAGCAAACGTACCGAACATGATCCGAACCCCTAACACGTGAATTCACTGCCCAACAATTAGGAAATGCTCTCTGACTGGACCTCGTTAAATACTAATTGAAAACCCCTGATCGATGCACGTCTTTGTTTGTGCTGAGCTGGGTGCCACTGCAGAGTGTTTTTTTTGTTGCTAAAATACTACTGCACTCTGCCGTAGCCACTCCAATGAATAAATGGTTCTAATGGTTCCTAAGGAGAGGCTCAAACCATTTGGGACACAATACCCCCCCCCCCCTTCCTTTCCAAAGCCCTCTTCTAACATCCCCATCCACCGCCTCCCCTCTCTAGTGGTTAAAAGCAAGAAGCAATTTCTCTTTTTAGGGTGAAAGTGGAAGGCCAATCCCGCACAAAGCAATTACTGCAAGTTCTTTTACACACACACACATACACACAGACACACACGCGAACACACAAGCAAGGCAAAACAAGTACACACAGAGTAACTCAAACCCGCTGCTTTTTAGCCTTCTTAAATTAACAAGCTGCCTCTAATTGCCTTTCCTGCTCAGAAACTGCTCAACTTATCAACATGTTGAGAGAGACACCATGTAACAAGGAGGGAAAGATAAGTAGAGAAACAACAACGCATAATTCACATCAACCCGCACACACACACACACACACACACACCCACACACACATAATCAAAGCAACAAACATTGCCGTCAAACTACCACACAAACACAAAATACAGCGCATTCTTTTTTTTGTTGTTGCACATAATCAGCGGGCGCCACGAATAAAAACAGCGAACGCGGAAAAGAGGCCAGGCAAGGTAGAAATGAAGGCACGTGAGAGGAAAAGAGAGAACAAACAAAAAAAGAGAGAGAGAGATGGATGAGAGGAGAGGAAGGGTCGAGGTCGTGTGACGGCATCTGAGCTCTTTGGAGGGTGTAAAAGAAAGAATCACTTGTATTCCTAATGACTGTCATGTGTGACAATATTTAGAGCCATTAGGCAGAAAATGAGCCAGGGGAACAACAAATAAAAAATCCCACAATGCACCACCCACACACACACACTCTTTCCGCTACTGCAAAGGAATCAAGAAGGGGGGGGGTGATAGAGACGAGGGGCGAAAGAGGGAATCAGAGAAGAAGTGACATTGAAGTGGGAAAAAGTGATAGCATGAAGAATGTGAAGGAAAATTCTAGATTCCCCAACAAAAAAAAAAATAGGGGAGTTGGGGAGATATGAGGGGGGGGGGGCAAGAAAGGGGGGAAGAAAGTGAGCCAAAGTGTGAGAGGATGAGATGGGGTGCGAGGGGGGGGGGGATTCTCTGGTGTATTCTATCTTTGATCTAAATGTACTTTGGCATTTCTCCTCTCCTCTCCTCAGATGCAATTAGATTCCTCGCTAGCCAAGCAGACGCAGATGAAATGGCTGCTTAATGACTTCCTCGGCAACCCGCCCCGGCAACGCAAACCCTCCATCTGGAGCCTCCTGTTTCCCTCTCTCCCCCTCTCCCTCTATACTTCTCCCTCACCCAGCTTCTCCATATTTCTCACTTTGATTTTCTGTCATTTTCCCTGTGTATTATTCTTTGATTTGCAGGCGTTCTCTTTCTTTTTTTAAATTTGTTATCTCTACTGTCACATATTCTTTTTGTGCCCTTTTTAATTCTTCCCCCAAGTCACCTGGATAAGCACCCATTCTCAATTTGTCAAAACTCATTTCTCATAACCTTACTCATAACATTCCTCATAAAATAATCAAGTAGAAAATGTGAATCCGAGAGGGTGGCCATAGGACTGTGGGGTCAATCTTTTTTTGAGAAGATGAAACTAAATCAGAATTAATTAGGCTAGTAATATTTGTTGTTCAAACATTTAAAAAAAAAAAGTTTTCTACAATATCTGTACTACATGGTTACGGTGGGAGAAAGATCATGGTTATGGCAGATTAATCATTGTGAAGGTGTGGAGTCGACACAGGCTACATTCAGGGACACTATCAAATCGTAGGTCGTCCGTGTTTTGGCAAACAAAGGGAGACCCCCCCACCCCCACTCCCCTCCTCGAGCCTTAATATGTGTTTAAGGTCATGGTTACGCAGGTTTTAGCACAAGCCTTATTGGCACAGGTGTTCACAAAAAAAAGGCACATCTTTGTTTTCCTTTTCTTTTGACTTTTTAAACCAAGTTTCCTCTCGATGCAACAAAAGAAAGGAGAGTGAAAAGAGTGGAAAATATAGATATTCTCCACTATGGATGGAATTTGTAGGGATACTGGGTTGCTCAGTCCGCTGGCAATGCAAGTAGTCAAAGTTAATGATGATTGTTGTTTATTTTAGATGGCAAAAAAAAACTAACTGTTGTCCAATCTGGCTGATGATAAACTGCTGTCCAGCCAACGCTTGCAAAGCAACCAGACGGTACGTATATTACCTCATCAGGTGACTGGCGCAGAGCGGAGTATAATATGAAGCCGGATGACAAAAGGTGTAGAAGTCAATCCATCAGCCTTCTGCTTATAACGCCTGCTTCTCTAACCTCCGGGTTACTGTTGTCCCCACCTCTCCCTCCTCCCCTTCTGTCTCATTGGTATGTTGCAGTACTCTGCTCATTTCCATCTCTCCACAGGAGGGAGGGTGCATTTTATAATCGGGCTGAGTAATGCAAAATTAATGAATTTGGCATCGAAGTCGCATTGGCTCGCGTACGTGCACGAGCACACATGTGGAGTGTGCGTGCGCGCGCGCGGATGCTCCCCTACGATCACAAAGGCGCGCTCACTTCCAGGTACAGGTGGGTGCCAAGATGCAGGCGCACACGAGCGGGTGTTGGCTGTGTGCGGCCAATACGACATTCTACAGTGTTACACTTGTCTCCGTGGATACTGGTAGCCGCACACCAAAAGAATGCATACAGATACACATATTCTCACACACACACACACACACACAAACAAACAGGTGGGAGCGTCTGAGGGCATCTTGTGGATGGATGGAGAATGGCAATGCAGCGGTCTTGGGGAAGTGATGGTTCTCTGGAGACGAGGAGCGAAGAGGAATTCACAGGTTTTTACATATTAGTATCGCATAAGAAAAAGCTGTACAGGAACAGCTACATTTGATGAACTTCCTCAATTCAATTCAGTTCATTTTGTATAGCCCAATATCACAAATTTGACAACCAGAGCAACTTGTGAACACACTGCAACCAGAGCAACTTGTGAACACACTGCCACCAGAGCAACGTGTGAACACACTGCAACCAGAGCAACTTGTGAACACACTGCAACCAGAGCAACTTGTGAACACACTGCAAACAGAGCAACTTGTGAACACACTGCAAACAGAGCAACGTGTGAACACACTGCAACCAGAGCAACGTGTGAACACACTGCAACCAGAGCAACTTGTGAACACACTGCAAACAGAGCAACGTGTGAACACACTGCAACCAGAGCAACTTGTGAACACACTGCAACCAGAGCAACTTGTGAACACACTGCAAACAGAGCAACTTGTGAACACACTGCAAACAGAGCAACGTGTGAACACACTGCAACCAGAGCAACTTGTGAACACACTGCAACCAGAGCAACTTGTGAACACACTGCAAACAGAGCAACGTGTGAACACACTGCAACCAGAGCAACGTGTGAACACACTGCCACCAGAGCAACGTGTGAACACACTGCAAACAGAGCAACGTGTGAACACACTGCAACCAGAGCAACTTGTGAACACACTGCAAACAGAGCAACGTGTGAACACACTGCAACCAGAGCAACGTGTGAACACCCTGCAATCAGAGCAACTTGTGAACACACTGCAACCAGAGCAACTTGTGAACACACTGCAACCAGAGCAACTTGTGAACACACTGCCACCAGAGCAACTTGTGAACACACTGCAACCAGAGCAACTTGTGAACACACTGCAAACAGAGCAACTTGTGAACACACTGCAACCAGAGCAACTTGTGAACACACTGCAAACAGAGCAACTTGTGAACACACTGCAAACATAGCAACGTGTGAACACACTGTCACCAGAGCAACGTGTGAACACACTGCCACCAGAGCAACGTGTGAACACACTGCCACCAGAGCAACTTGTGAACACACTGCAAACAGAGCAACGTGTGAACACACTGCCTCTAGAGCAACGTGTGAACACACTGCAACCAGAGCAACTTGTGAACACACTGCAAACAGAGCAACGTGTGAACACACTGCAACCAGAGCAACGTGTGAACACACTGCCATCAGAGCAACGTGTGAACACCCTGCAACCAGAGCAACGTGTGAACACACTGCAACCAGAGCAACTTGTGAACACACTGCAAACAGAGCAACGTGTGAACACACTGCAACCAGAGCAACTTGTGAACACACTGCAAACAGAGCAACGTGTGAACACACTGCCACCAGAGCAACGTGTGAACACACTGCAACCAGAGCAACTTGTGAACACACTGCCACCTTATGTGAAGAAGAACAGAGGAGCCAACACAACCCTGAAGAGCACTGACTGGAGTGAGCTGACCAAGCTAGTGAGTGACTTAACATGGTTTCACCAAGAATTACATTTTTATTGGACCGCATGTTCAATGCCAACGTTGGGTAACAATTTGAAAAGAAACATTATTCCTATCAGCTTTGGTTTGCAGGACTAACTAGAAGTAGATATGGAGGAAAGCTGTACGTCACATAAACAGGCTGAAATATGACACTGTTTATGGGGAAGACACCATGCCCATATTGAATATGCAACGTGAGGAGAATCCAGAACTGGTTTAATCTCTGCCTTAAGAAAGGACACCATAATCTTCCCCAAACATTTCAGAATGATGGCTGGTAATCACCATTTGTCTTGGGGCAAGGTAGCTAAGGAACAGGTGTAGTGATGGGAAAAAGGTGCTTCTCAACTGAAACCGTCAGTCACAAAACAACAAAGAGGAACAAGAGCAAAAGGCACAAAAGAGGAATACTACAAAACAGAAATAACCCATAAATATCGTAAACAATATAGCAAATACATAACTGAGAGAAGAAAGCGAGAAAAGAAATACTATGTTGGTATAAATGAAATGAATGAAACTGAAGTCGGTTGTAAACTACTCCAAACGTTCAGAGGCAAAGGCAACGGATTCATGGTCTCCCTGTATTTTCAAGAAAAAGTTTGACATTTGGAAAATATGTTTATTAATTATCTTGTTGACAATTTAGATAAAACAAGATAAATACCAGACTAATTCATGTGTGTTAAATACAGAGCTGGAGCTAATTATCTTAGCTTGGCTTAAACACTTTTAAAGCTCAGTGATTAATAAGCTTTAAGCCTATTCATCAAAATGTTGACAACAACAAACTGTGTGTTTGTATGAAGTATTAGTTGGTTTACATTTTTAAGAACATTGCTTTTAAAAGTAGCTCACTTTTTTTGCGATGGCCTAGCTGCCCCTGGCCAAAAAGGGCCTTACGGCAAATTATTTACCAGATAAGCGATATAAAAAAACAATAAGGAGCCACTGCAAAAAAAATATTTTGCAACTCTCAACAGCTGTTACTTCGTTTAGCTCTTATTTTAGTGCCTCTCTCTCTCTCTCTCTCTCTCTGAATAAGATCTGTATGAGCTAATTCCCTGAGAAGTAAAACCCGAAGGTCCATCCTAATTGAGAATTTGGCCAGCTTTCCCGTTAAACCATTAGTTCAATTCAATGCTTTGAAAATGTGGCGTGCAATATGAATAAGTAAAGAAGTGCCTCTTAAAAGCTAACAGTTTCTTTAGCTTTGTTTTCCCAGTTCTTAAGATAGGGTGCCTAAGGCTGTCCACAGGCTATTTAGAATACTGATATTTAATGTGGAATGTTAAGCCAGTGTGGACTAGAGAGGAAAACCATTGTCATGTTAATGATTTGCCCATGACTAGCTAATATTACCAGAGCCATTATCCACTGCATATAGTCTGTTTTAAGATATTTCTTTTAACTTTTACAAGATATGTTTTCAACAAATTTGACAGTGAAAAAAAAAACTGCATCATGAAATGAAAAACTCTGCCGACAAAGAACATCCAAATAATATATGAGGTAAACTTGGTGAAATGATTATCGCCTCCTGGAAACTTCACTTCTTTCCTGGAACAGTCAGATACGCACAAAGGAGAACACAACACGACACACACCGAGATCAAAATAATTGGTCGTAATGATAAAACGGGCGTGGAGTTTCTTTTTATACAGCACACTAATCACTTTGTCTAAATGGAGAAAAGAAGAACAAAACGTCACTGATGATCTCTGCTGGATATGCATGCATGTACCAAGTGGTTAAGTGGTGGGCCGAGAAGATTAAAAGGATATAATACTGGGTTCGATCCTTTGACAATTTTCCGTCGCCCGTGTCATCTCATTCACTACCGTCTCTCAGCCAATCCCAGACTCACCTGCTGTGTGTGCTAACCAACGATAATGAAACACCTTCGCCGTGGCAGAGCGAGCTGGAGACTCACAGCTGGAACCTTCTACCGCCGACCCAGTGAGCGTCTCATATTACATGCATGAGCGTACAAACATGCCGTTATATATACATACTGTTACTATGCAAATGCGTTCTCTTTCTCCAACACACACACAGATAGTATAACTTGTGTACACGTTTACACCTATG
Organism: Cyclopterus lumpus; assembly: GCF_009769545.1. Lineage (NCBI taxonomy): Eukaryota > Metazoa > Chordata > Actinopteri > Perciformes > Cyclopteridae > Cyclopterus > Cyclopterus lumpus. The sequence goes on from NC_046974.1 coordinate 7,225,249, forward strand.
CACATACCATACAAAAAGACTCGCAAGTAAAAAGCACAGACCTAGCAGGGCGTGTGTGTTTGGGGTATACACGGAAAAAATACAACGAGAATAAATCCTTGTTTTAAAAGAAAGAGAAACAACTTATGGAGATATTATTTAAATGAAAACCAAATTAATCTAAATCATACTATTGCTCGGTTGGGTTAGGATTAGACCTCCTGAAGACCTGTAAAAAGGAGTAGTTTGATATTTGGGGATATTTATCTTTGAACTACACATGAGGACATACAAAAAGACTGGAAGCAGGGTGAAACAGCCCCTCGAGCCTTGACGTCACCGTGAGATGGCCATGGTCGGCCTTGACATCACACAGAAGTGCTTGATGGATGGATACGCAATTCCTCCAAAACCCACTAATAGGTATTTTAAAACGTTTGGCGAATGACTCCAAATGACACAAGGGGACTTCAACTTCCCCTTTCTATTATTACCATATCTGTGGTTACAACCACACAAATGATTAAACTCCTAAGCTCACCTGATGGGGGTCATTCATAATAAATTAAATATTTTCCAACGTTGCTGTCTCGTGTCTGCAAAAACTCTCTACCGGACAGGAAATTAGATTAGAAAAATAAAGAAAGAAATGAGTTAAAAGTTAATAACACCGCTGCCCTTTTGACATTTGATAATTTGATAAGCTGTCATAATTGTAGAGATTTCAAAGCATCTTCTCTTAAAGAGTCAAAGTGCACAACCAGATAAGCAATACGATATCCATCCATCCACCCAGTCTCTCGTCTGGGACCGGGTGGCGGTGGCAGCAGTCTCAGCAAGGTGTTCCAGACATCCCTCTCCCCAACAACAAGTTATAGCCTCTCCTGAAGGATCCTGCGGCATTTCCAGACCAGATGACAGATTTAATACCACCAGCGTGTTCTGGGTCAACCCCCGGGGGCCTCTTACTAGTTGTGCGTGCCCCGGAAAAACCTCTAAAGGGAGCCCTCCAGGAACACGATCAGATGCCTGAACCACCCCCACTTGTCACTGTCGACGAGAAGGAGCAGCGGAATATCCTCCGGGTCCCCCTCCAGGATGAGCTCCTCAACCTATTTCTAAAGCTGGAACCCCCTTTGAAGGAAGGTCATTTTGACGGCTGAACGCAATCTCATTCTTTCATAGGTAAAAAGGTCAGAACATCGATCGACTGGCTAATCGAAAGCGTTGCCCAGTTCCCTCCGTCCTCACCACATCGCTGCACCAATCCGCCTGTTGAACTCACGCTCCACCTTTTCCCTTACTCCTGAACAAGACCCAGAGAACCTTGAAGGATAATCCACTCCAAACCCTGAGGTCCCCAAACTGGTGACTCTCCTTACCCCCGACCCCCGACTGGGCCTTGAGACCCTGTCTGTGAAAATCACAAACAGAATCTAGGGACAACCCCGTACTCTTTATACCGAGAATACAGACACAACTCCCACTTTGTTTATTAACGGTCAAGACAATAGGTCAAGGTTAAAAGAACAATTATGAAAATGTTGCTGTTGTGATACTGTGTTTGCATCAATGTATTTACTTGAAATACTCCCTCAATAACACGTTAGCTTTTTCCTAAAAAAGGTAAACATGCATTTTAACACAAAACTATTGCCAGTGTGACAGAAAACACCAAATAAGTAGTCTTCATTCATATTCAGATCACACTTAATATCTTAGTTTGAAACAGCTGAGATTAATTAGGGGAATCATCACCCGATTAAAAGAGCTTGATTAGCTCAGTTAAATTGATCCCATCAATTACAGGTTTGATTGGCTGTGACACCGCTACTAAAGAGTTATCCATTCATCTCTCTCTCTCTCTCTTGTGTCTCCTTATTCTCTCACTTCCCCTCAGTCAAGAGTTGTCCGTCTCTATTTCACCATTCTCCGAAGTTACTGGTGTCTCTCTAATACCTCCGAAAGGGTTAATGGACGGAGGACAGAGGTCAACTTTAAATATAGTCCAGACATATTTGTCACATCTGGCCCCGTTTCATACATTACTGAAGCGTGTGCCGGAGTCTTGTGATGATGAGACTTCAACAATATCCTGTATATATTTTGCAGACTTTGTAGCAACACATGTCAACCCTGAAGGTAGAGGAGAAAAGACAAGGTCAAGAGGTTAGGGACAAGGAAACAGGTACACAGGCATCTTTAGTACAGAGGTCAGACGAGGTTCAGGTGGTCAGAGGGCAACGCTATCGATGTCCTGAAGTAATATGTTGACATGCAGAAGGCCACCTAGATTGTGTTTTTATCAACGTAGTAAGGAAGTGTTCATGCTGAATTCAAGCTTTTCACCGAGTGATATGTTCACACTGGATCTACAGATGTGCTTAATCTGCCAAACGTCCATTGTCAGCAAATACTGTTCACTTTTGGCGACGAAGGCATGATTGACATTTTCGTCAAAGTGCTTGGTTAAAGTTTGGGGAAGATTTTGGGGTCTTGCTCCAACACTTGAAAAAATGTTTAAAAAAAAATTAAAATACTGAAATATTACAAATGGAACCAAGACCATGCAGCCGATAAACCGAAGCATCCGATTGGACGCAGGAAGGGAACTTAATAATGTCAAAGTCAGGTGCTGACATATACAAGGAAAAACCTTTCGCAAGAGTCGACAGATGGAAGTTTTTTTTATTTCTAACCAATCACTAATCACTAATTAAGATCTGATTTTTATCAGCATTCGCAACTGAACAATTGCCAAAACAGGTGGATTCACTTGCGATGGCATCTGCACATTTTCTAATCCACTCTAATTACTCCGAGTGGAGGAAAAAGACGACGGCACGGCGGGGAGCCACTGTGTCATGTCTGACTTCCTGGCTTTCTAGCTTTGTCAGCTTGCCAGCCACTTGGTCACCAAGCGTCGAGTAACACCTACTTCACAAAGAGGCATTGATTCATCTCCGTATGGAGGCCGCTGGCTCTCTGTGGTACATGACCAGCCAATCGCTAGGAAATAACAAGTAACAATGCTCTCAGTCTTTGCAACCCGTGTTGAACATCAGGGACACCCCAACAGGAAGTTAGACATTTAGGCATTTGGACATGCACCCAGGAAATAGAAGGAAGCTGATACAATGTCTCCAAAAAGAAATGTGTGTGTGTGTTGTGTGCTTTTGTGAAAGAAAAACACCCTGTCATGTGGAGGACCAGCTGGTAATTGTGATGGATAGATATTGTTGCTCACTCACTGCAACATGGATGGGAGAACAGACGAGTTAAAAAAAAAAAAAGATAGAGAGACATTTATTTAAAAGAATAACACAACGAGCTTAAACTAACAAAACACATACCGCTGTAGTGGAGAGCAGCCAGCCAATCAAGGGAGCCACCTCGGTCTTCAGGTGTTGCCTTTTTATAGCAGCCTCCAGGCTCAGGTGTGGCTCATGAACAGCCTGAAAGGCAAAAAACACAAAGCAAACAGGACCCAGACCCCTAGTGGAAGGGAGGAGTCGTCACACGCACTGTGCTTTGGCACCCACGTGCACACATGTGACGACGTTACACATGTAGACACCACGAGGGTCTTCTCCCATTTCGCATGCGCATGCTATTTATTTCAGCCCTCATTCCTTCCTTCATCTCCATCCTTCGTCCCTGTTTCATGTCCCTCATTACTCTCTCTCTCTCTCGCTCTGGCTTCCCTTTCGTCTGTGAGGTCGTGCCATCTCTTTTGTGGAAGGAGGCGTAGGCTCAGTGCGGCCTTCAGGTTTCTCCGATTGGACCTGAACTGGTGGGCGAGCGTCCTTCTGATGAACACGGCCCCTTAACGAGACGCGTTTTATTTTCACGTTTGTTCTCCTTGTAGCTTGCGCTCCAGAGATTGTGTTTTCCGGGTCTGCAGGAATCCATCCATCCATCCATTATCACCTGCTTATCCGGGGTCGGGTCGCGGTGGCAGCAGGTTCAGCAGGCCGACCCAGGCTTCCCTCTCACCCGCAGCACTTTCCAGCTCATTCTGGGGGATCCCGAGGCGTTCCAAGGCCAGCCGGGAGATATAATCCCTCCAGCGTGTCCTCGGTCTTCCCCGGGGCCTCCTACCAGTTGGACGTGCCCGGAAAACCTCTAATGGGAGGCGTCCAGGAGGCATCCTAACTAGATGCCCGAACCACCTCAGCTGACTCCTTTCGACACGAAGGAGCAGCGACTCGACTCCAAGCTCCCCCCTGATGTCCGAGCTCCTTACCCTATCTCTAAGGCTGAGCCCGGCCACCCTACGGAGGAAGCTCATTTCGGCCGCTTGTATCCGAGATCTCGTTCTTTCGGTCACGACCCAGAGTTCGTGACCATAGGTGAGGGTTGGAACGTAGACCGACCAGTAAATAGAGAGCTTTGCCTTCCGGCTCAGCTCCCTCTTCACTAAGACGGACCGGTACAGCGCCTGTTTTACTGCTGCAGCCGCACCGATCCGCCTATCGATCTCCCGCTCCACCTTACCCTCACTCGTGAACAAGACCCCGAGATACTTGAACTCCTTCGCTTGGGGTAGGCAGTTTGCCCCCACCTGGAGGGAGCAATCCGCCGGTTTCCGGCAGAGCACCATGGCCTCAGATTTGGAGGTGCTAACTCTCATCCCTGCCGCTTCGCACTCGGCTGCAAAACGCCCCAGTGAATGCTGGAGGTCACGGTCCGAGGAGGCAAACAGGACCACATCATCCGCAAACAGCAGAGAGGCGATCCCGAGACTCCCGAACCGGATCCTCTCCGCCCCCTGGCTGCGCCTAGATATCCTGTCCATGAAGGTCACGAACAGGACCGGTGATAAAGGGCAGCCCTGGCGGAGGCCAACACCCACCGGGAACGTGTCTGACTTACTACCGAGGAGACGAACACAGCTCCTACTGCAGGCATACAGAGACCGGATGGCCCGTGCCAACGGGTCCGGCACCCCATACTCCCGCAGCACCCCCCACAAAAACCCCCGAGGGACCCGGTCGAAAGCCTTCTCCAGGTCTACAAAGCACATGTAAACTGGTTGGGCAAACTCCCAGGACCCCTCCAGTAATCTTGCGAGGGTAAAGAGCTGGTCCACTGTTCCACGACCGGGACGGAATCCGCACTGTTCGTCCTGAATCTGAGGTTCGACAAGCGGTCGGAGCCTCCTCTCCAGCACCCTGGCATAAGCTTTTCCCGGGAGGCTGAGCAGTGTGATACCACGATAGTTCGAGCACACTCTCCGGTCCCCTTTCTTGAAGATGGGAACCACCACCCCGGTCTGCCAGTCCATGGGCACTGTTCCCGACCCCCATGCGACACTGAAAAGGCGTGTCAACCAAGACAGCCCAACAATGTCCAGCGCTTTCAGCATCTCAGGTCGGATCTCATCCACCCCTGGCGCCTTGCCACCAAGGAGCTTTTTGACTACCTTAGCGACCTCTGCCAGGGATATGGGTGAATCCACCCCAAAGTCTTCCGGCGCTGCCCCCTCTCCGGGGGACATGTTGGCCGGGTTTAGGAGTTCCTCAAAGTGCTCTTTCCACCGCCCGACGATGTCCCCAGTCCGGGTCAGCAGTTCCCCCCCCCTGCTGAGAACAGCCTGGGGTAGACCCTGCTTTCCCTTCCTGAGCCGTCGGATGGTTTGCCAGAACTTCCTTGAGGCCAACCGAAAGTCCTTCTCCATGGCCTCCCCGAACTCCTCCCATGCCCGAGTTTTAGCCTCCGCGACCATCGTCGCTGCAGCCCTTTTGGCCCGCCGGTACCCGTCAGCTGCTTCAGGAGACCCCTGGGCCAGCCAGGCCCGAAAGGCCTCCTTCTTCAGTTTGACGGCTACCCTCACCCCGGGTGTCCACCACCGGGTTCTAGGGTTGCCGCCACGACAGGCACCGATGACCTTCCGGCCACAGCCCCGAGCAGCCGCGTCCACAATAGAGGCTTTGAACAAGGTCCACTCGGATTCCATGTCCCCAGCCTCCCTCGGGATTTGTGAGAAGTTCTTCCGGAGGTGGGAGTTGAAGACCTCCCGGACAGGATCCTCTGCCAGACGTTCCCAGTTCACCCTCACTACACGTTTGGGCTTGCCAGGTCTCTCTAGCCGAGTCCCCCGCCATCTGATCCAACTCACCACCAGGTGGTGATCAGTTGACAGCTCTGCTCCTCTCTTCACCCGAGTGTCCAAGACATACGGCCGCAGATCAGATGATACGATTACAAAGTCGATCATTGATCTCCGGCCTAAGGTGTTCTGGTACCAGGTACACTTATGAGCCACCTTATGTTCGAACATGGTGTTCGTTATGGACAAACTGTGGCTAGCACAGAAGTCCAACAACAAAACACCATTCGGGTTCAGATCGGGCAAGCCGTTCCTCCCAATCACGCCCCGCCAGGTTTCTCTGTCATTGCCCACGTGAGCGTTGAAGTCTCCCAGGAGAACTATGGAGTCGGCAGGCGGCGCCCTTTCCAGGACCCCTCCCACCGACTCCAAGAAGGCCGGATACTCCGAGATGCTGTTCGGTGCATAAGCACAAACAACAGTCAGAGCCTTACTCCCCGCAACCCGTAGGCGCAGGGAGGCGACCCTCTCGTTCCCCGGGGAAAACTCCAACACAGCGGCGCTCAGCCGGGGGCTCGTGAGTATCCCCACTCCCGCCCGGCGCCTCTCACCCTGGGCAACTCCAGAAAAGGACAAAGTCCAACCCTTCTCCAGGAGCTTGGTTCCAGAGCCCATGCTGTGCGTGGAGGTGAGCCCAACTATATCTAGCTGGTACCGCTCCACCTCCTGCACCAGCTCCGGCTCTTTCCCCGCTAGTGAGGTGACGTTCCACGTCCCTAGAGCTAGTCTATGCTGCCGGCGATCGGCCCGCCCAGGTCTCCCGCCTGGCCCGCCGCCCGGTCTACATAGCACCCGACCCCGATAATTCTCCCTGCGGGTGGTGGGTCCACAGGGTGACTGCTGCTCCATGTTGTTCTTTCGGGCTGAGCCCGACCGGGCCCCATGGGCGAAAGCCCGGCCACCAGACGCTCGCCGACGAGCTCCCCTCCTGGGTCTGGCTCCGGGAGGGTGCCCCGGTTTCCCTTGTCCGGGCAAGGTGGCTACAATCCGTGGGCTGCTTATCATCAGGGTTTGTTGAACCCTGTCTGCAGGAATATATACGGATAACAGGTTCCCATGAGGGTTCCCCGCTCTCGGTCTCAAGAATATCATGAAATCACATGCGTGCTCATACGTTGGGTACAACTTATTCCTATTGATGTACCAGTACAACAGCCGCTCATGCATGAACTGACACACAGGATGGATGTGGAGCACGCACACACACACACACACACACAGACACACACACATGCATACATACACCTCACACCTTTCATGCACCCACGCAGAAACGCTCCACACCCACAACTGATAGCGTGCACGCACATCAAAGTAAACACAAAAAAAAATACTTTTTCTTGATATTACCCTGGGTGCCAGAGATACAGAGACACAGAGGGAGGAACAAAGGGGGGAGAGAAAAGAAGAGAGGGGACTAGAGAGAAAGGCATTAACAGGTGACATCCATGCGAGAACGTATCTGATGGCAAGAACTCTGTTTCATTATCACGTTGAAACGAGCTTCCTGTGTGCGCTTTAGTTTGTGTGCGCGTACATTAGAATGCTACCTCATGCGTGTATGCGTGTACATATATATACACACGCGTGTGTAATACTAAACCTATAGACGCATATTTATGCAACTGATCTGTGTTTATGTTAGCTGACTTACTGAAAACACCTTGTTTGCAGAATTGGTGACATCGGTATCAACTAAATTCGGGTGCAGCTCATTGTGACTTTTCGCCCAGCTGTTCCTCTTTCACTCACCTCGTCCTTTTTTTCTGCCACGTCAACATGTGTGTGTGTGTGTGTGTGTGTGTGTGTGTGTGTGTGTGTGTGTGTGCTGGATGGAAAGGTGCCACGGGGTGTTCACAGCACCATCTGCCTTTGTCCCAACCCACAGACTCACACACACACACACACACACACACAAACTGGCCCATCTGTGTGGAGAAGCAGGACTCAAATGTGTGTGTGTGTGTGTGTTTGCGTATACGCTTGTGCATGCCAATGTGGCCTGGGAGCTCTTTCCCAATCATTTTTACCGCAAATATCTTGATATCCCTCTCATTTACAATTTTCTCCCTCGTTCCGCGTCCCTCCTGCTCCCTCTATCTCACTTCTCTCTTTCATATGCTAACAGTCTGATTAGGGTATGTTGGTCTCCCGGCAGTTTGAACCAATCAAGAGCTAGTTTAACTGAGAGCGCTCGCACCTGTCCTGACAGGCATGATAAGGACCGTGGCCAATCACCAGCGCTCGGCCTCGTTGCCACAGTGATCAGCCGGTTTTGGAAGAGGTGTGTGAGGAGAGGCATCGCATTCAGATGGCTGTGTGAACTCAGTCAGTGTGAAAAGAGGAAGTCTTCCTCAGTGCACCCTGTGAGCTCCTGTTCATATGTATATATACGTATATATATATATATATATATATATATATATATATTTATACGTATATATACTGTATATATATACTGTATATATATATATATATATGTAACAAATTTCATCTATTAATCGCATGATTTTTCTGTGATTAACAGCGATTAATCGCATTATGCGCAAAATTAAATAATGAATTAAAAACTAGTGTATTTCATGCTTTTATTTTAAAGTAATGTTATCAGAACAATATTTTTTTTCTGAACAGGTACCATAATAAACATTAGTCTTTTATCAGGGAACAGCATTACAGTGTATGTTCAGTATTTAGGGTCCCTGTAGAGTGACGTTAAGTGCTCTAGCACTAAAGAAAGTACACAGCTGAGACCTTTTAGTCGGTACAGCCTGTGGATTTCCTTTAGAGAATATCAGTCAAAGAAAGATAAATACAGGTTAAGTAGTTACCCACAGAGAGTTTAAGTGGCCCACAACCTTTCTGCATTTCTTCAGGACTTTGTCAAACGCACTGCAATCATATTTCTTTGACTACTAAGTGTGCTGACTTTATCGTAAACGCTCCACTGCTGTGCAACATGAATACAATAAAAAATGTAAAGCTAAATATTTCCACTTGTTTTGTATTCTAAAACTTATGTTTTTATTTTATTTCTGTTGAGCAACTACTTAGGTAGAGACGGAAGAGTACCTGAAAGGCAGAGAAACAGAGATAGCAATAAGAGAGGTGAAGGCAGAAGGGCTGTCTGCTAACCACACACCTTAGTCTTTCATCAGTGCGAGATGCGTAGGCGATGCTGGCGTATGTTGGTTTCTATTCGTCTGATAGCTCTGACTCGCTCTTATTAATACAGTCACACCTTTATTTATTCATTATTATGCTCATATCTAATTCATCTCTTGTTTCATTTCATTTTTATTTACTGCAGCGCTTTCAGCTGAAAGCATCGTCAACTGAATGGTGGAGTTTGATCAAACAGTGACAGGAACAGGTAGGTGTGTGTGTGTGTGTGTGTGTGTGTGTATGTGTGTGTGTGTGTGTGTGTGAAAGGGAAAGAGTGAAGAAATAAAAAGAGAAAATTAAAGGAGGTAGTGAGATTGATATGGATGTGTAGAGACAAAGAGAATGGAAATTAAAATATTCACCTAATGCAATATTAAGCACGTTTTAAAAGCAACATCTCGCCTTCATGATAACAATAAATCGATCTGCGTGCATTCTGATATATATATATATATATACATACATGCAGCTGAAAACACCAATCAATCAAAAGTGAATAGGGTCTTTATTTGAGTTGCTGATAGGAAGTAGCTTATTATATTGATGTAAAAGTTCGAGCAAAATAATAAAGTGTTGCTGCTGGGAAACTCGGGTTAAGTGTCTTAATCAAAGGATTTACTACATCATGAAGGAAAGGAGAGGGATTTGTCATTCACTCCCTCAACTGTTTAACCAATATGATGAACTGACCTCTGAGTCACTTTTACCCTGGTGCTCAAAGTGGTTATAGATAAACCATGAATCAGGATTTTCCGAAGGAAATTCGAATCACAGACGAGCTAAAAAAAACAATTTGTCTTCTGGGGGGGGGGGGGAACGAACGGACAATATAGGAAAAAATGTAGGATGAATTGGCGTTGATCTCATCTCAGACACTCACACGTATAATACTAATAAACAATGATTTAAAACTGATTAGGAAGTAAGGAAGGAGCATTTCTAAACTATGAGGCCCTCCTCTGTCGCAGGGGGCCCAGGAGAGTTGAGGTGAAGGATACTGCGTGGGGGTGAAAGGGAAAGGTGCACGCCTGTCTTTTAAAAGACTCGCTCACCAACACAATCGACAGCGAATGTAACGCACAAAAAATGGGACTCTGGACACACAGATGTGACACGCATATATGTTTTGATTCAGTGTGACTTACGCAGTCAATCACAAATCAACACCCACTCAGAAAATCAAAAAGAAAAAGACAATCCATTCACTCGAAGGACTTGCTTGAAAATCCTAATTGTTCTGGTCGTCTGCAGGATTCACGCAGGCGAGTGACAGCGTCCAGATAATTCGGCACACTTGCGATGGTCCAAATTAGCTTTGCACTTCCTGTTTTAAAGAATTCCCCACAATGATGGTTAGCATCACTAATTGTGCACTGATTTTGTAAGCTTTTACAGTCTATTTGCACTGGTTTGCATTGGATCAGGCACAATCACAACGTAGCTCCGCTCCACTGAGATTTAGCTTTGGTCAAAGCTTCCCTTCCTGCCCTTCTGGATTAAATTACAGCTGCATCTTGAGGTCTAAAGTCAATGTCACATATCCACAGAAACTCCTCTAATCTTGCAATCAGGCCTGAGTTTGGCAGATTAACACGTGCCCCTGCATTTATTAATGAAGAAAAGAAAAACTCTTTCCTATTATATTGCTTGACCCTTTCCATAAACACTACCCTATAAAATCTCTTTAACAGGTAAGATGATTATAGTCTTTTGTTATGAAGGAAAGAACACAATAATTCATGTGATAATGTGCTCGCTGTGCACTTTTAGCGACGGCAATTAAAGTGGAACATCGCTTGCATTGAAATTTTCATTTCAACCGTTCTACATTTCTAAGTAAACGAAAAGACAACAATTATTAGTTGAAATTCCAATTTTGTGTCAGTTAAAAGTGTTCGTACACATCCACAAATCTGATCGATTTCTCTTCATTATATGTTACACAATTCCTCCTTTTGAGTCTTTTTTGTATATAAAAATCACCAATATAATGAGTAATGACTTGAAACACACACACACACACACACACACACACACACAGATGGTTGGATCAATTTAGTGTGAGCTAATTGCCTGTCACAACCTCTTCATCGAGCTGAGACCATGAAGGCCTTGATCTGGAATAAAAGGCCCGAGGGATACACAAGCAGGCCAACACACTGACACACAAACATGTGCATTTACACAAACACACACACATACCATCCCACGCACACACACACACACACACACACACACACAGGTGTGCTCTCTTTTACCCACAACGAGAGCAGAACAAGCGCTCCAATAAGATCAAATGCAAACACACAGGAATCTAATGTTATTCCGGAACGTCCGCTCTCGTTTCTGCAGCAATAACCGTCATCGTGTCCGAAGGAGAACACGAGAGAACGTCATGCTATACTTGTATTTTATGGGTAGCCTGCGTGGATTTGTAATTGAACCCTGGAGCCGCGTTCCATTGTTCCGGTTCACCCTTTCAAATCGCCGGTGGCCGCAATTTAACATTTTAACTCCGCCCAAGAGCACGTGAAGTCCTTGAACGCTCCGCGCTCGTCGTCTCTGCTCATTCATTGACGGTGCACAAACGTTTGAATCCAATGAGCGCTCGGCAAGCACAGCGGAAAGCAGGAAAATTGTAAAAAAAAGAAAATATTTGAAATCAAATTCCGCTGGAGACTGATGTTCATACGTAAGTGTTTCATCCAGATCCAGCGTGCACTCGTTGGTGCTCTCCAAATGGTAGATCAAATCAATCTTTTAAATAAGTTGAGTTATTTATCCCAACGCGATGCTCATCCTAACCCGTGATGTCGATCATCCTACATTGTTGAGCATTTGTACAAGTTGTGTACTGAAGCCATAAATGTGCGGTGGACTGTGTGTGTATAGTTTAATATCGGTGATCAACTGTCCCCTTAAAGTTTATTTTCTGAAAGCAGAATCACGACAGATGCACGATAAAAAGAACGCCTTCAAAAATAAAAATAAAAATAAAAAGCCCTGTTTTTCCCATGACCTCCAGAACGACCCATAAAAGAACGCCATGCTGTGCCTTTCTAAAGCACCTTCGTAGGGTTTGGAGGAAAAGTAAAGTTTGGGTTAAAGGACTACTTGGTTAAGGTTCGGGGGCCATTGTCATCACAGTGACAGTAATACCTGGTTAAGGTTATGGAATAATCAAGTTCATGTATTTGAATATATATATATATATATATATATATATATATATATGAATCAAGGGAACAACAAACAGAAAGCTCAAAATCAAATGTTTTAGGGGTAGAGAAAACATGAGGGAAAAGATATTGTAAGTCATTTTTAAAAGAAATACTGAATGTGATCAGTTGCTGTTCTACCATGTGTAAATATTATAAGAGCCAAAATCTAACAATTTAAAAAGCCGGTTACGACCCCTCGGGTGCAGTGCCCGGCTCTCCAACTGCGCGGGTGGGGGGGGGGGGGGGGGGGGGGGGGGGGGGGGGGGGGGGGGGGGGGGGGGGGGGGGGGGTCTCGGCCCCCTACTGTAAAAACACAATGATCTGGATGTCAGCTCAAAGTACACGAGACATCAAAACTTAAGCTCTTTCATCCCAAGCGCCAGTCTCCTCAGCTAACACACCCCCCTCGGTTCCTCCGTCTTCATTCGTTTCATCTCCTGCTGCGTGCGCTCTGAACAGGTGTTGAAACGCACGACAAAAAAAAGAAAAAAGAACTGATAAAGAAATTTAAAAACAAAAAGGAGAAAAAGAAGAAAAAAAAGCCTTTCTCACATTCTATCCGCCACTTTACAACCCTCTCAGCGCTTTCTCATCCAAATCCAATTTAGCTCATGTATCCCCCCCACCCCCCCTATTTTACCTTTCTCCCTCCCCCTTCATCTTTCTCCCTGTTCCTCGTCCTTTTCTTCTCTCACTACTTTCTCCCTCACTTCTCCTCTCCCCCCACCCCCTTACGTCTATCTCTCGGTGGCAACATGAAAGGCTACCTGTGCACTGATAGCCAGGGGAGAAGGAGGGCAGCGAGTTAATTAACTTGCTATCTGGGACTGACTGTTAATAGGAATGGGAACTGTTAATAAGAATAAAGTGTTGCGCAGCAGAAATGGAGCTTTAGACGGCACGCGCTCGGATTGGGGAATGCGTGGCGCGCCTTCTTCACCCGAGTATTGTTCGGTGTGTGCTGTACAAACCAGTGCTTGTATGTGGACGTGCACACACACACACACACACACACACATATGGAAGTGTGCGATTACGTGCACGTAAACACGCACTCGCAGTGCACAGACAGAGAGGTGGCAGGTGTAATTTCACGCATTAAAAAAAGGACTCAAGAAACCCCCTCACACATACACACACACACACACACACACACACACACACACACACAGAGGCCTCGTCTCCCATCCTCCCCCTGGCTCTTTCCGCTCCCGCCACCCTAACCCTTTGAAGATAACTTTTTCGTATTACCCTAACAATGGCGGCACGGAATCCAACTTTAATTCACGCTCCGAAGACGAGACAGGGAGGAAGAGGACACCGCTCGCTCCTCCCGTTTGTTCCTCCTGCGGGGTGGGAAAGCGGAGCAAGGGCGAGGAGGAGGAGGAGGAGGAGGAAGGAAAGAGAAGAAGAAGTGAGAAAGAGAGGTAGGCAAAGAGGGAGAAAAGTTCAAACATAAATCGAAAGGGAAAGCTGTTTTTTCTTCTTCTTCTTCTTCTTCTTAAACGTGAAAAAAGTAGCTTTTAAAAAAAAAAAAAAAAAACTTTGTTCGGCGAAAGCGCTGACGTGCTCATCCTGACGTGCTCATCCTGACGTGCTCATCCTGACGTGCTCATCCTGACGTGCTCATCCTGACGTGCTCATCCTGACGTGCTCATCCTGACGTGCTCATCCTGACACGCGAGAGCACACAGACGCTCTTACAACACGCTTAACAAATGAAGCACCGGTGAAGCAGCTGGCTTTCTCCTCGAGGAGAGCATGCAGAAGAACCTCTTTCCTGACCTTCGACCCCTTCACGTAAATGTTCAATTCGAAAACACTGGACATTGAAACAAGAGACGGCTGTTTTTTTGTTGTTGTTTTTTTTACAACACTTTGGCTTTTATTTTCCTCCCAGTGTTACAGCTCTCTAATTTTCAAGAGCATGGTTACATTTACACACAAAGGAAAAAGGCGTAGGCAACGCCATTTTCCCCCAAACGGCGAACGACATGCTTCATGTTTCCTCCTTTTGAGTTTAGGCTTTCTCGACAGGTGACCAGAAGCTCGTCATCAACCCGTCTGTTCAAAGATTTTTACTGTCATCACATCAACGCCGACGGGCCCGAAATCAAACTTCTTCCACCAAGAAGGGTTCATTGAGTGCTCAATGGCGTTTTTTTTTCTTACGTCCTTATTGACTTCCACCTGTTGGTCGAAATGGTAAAAAGTCAATTATTTCATCTAAATTAAGAGAAAAAAACAGATTAAACTTAATTTTCGTGACATCATATACTGTATGTACATTCATAGAGCTGCAGTAAGATGTTTTACTGTTTTATTATCGTCTCATCGTGTGTCACTTTTATTAGATGTAAATGGATGCATTTCTTCAATCCAAATCTTTTACATTATTTATTAAGGTGATATTTCTTTGTTCCACCACATTGTTGGATACAATTGTGAGGGTTGCTGCACCTGTTGAATTATTCATTTGGCAGGATTCACAATCTAAAGACCTATGGACATAAAAAAATTGTTGCTAATATGACGATTACATTTACTAGTCATACAACAAAAAGTAACACACTCCAAAACAGCACTTCCCATTCAATGTTTGGTTATGTTTTGAGAAGCAACTCACCTCAACATATAGGTGCTTGGTACTCCAACTGCATTGCCTTTCAAGAATCCTGCCAAGTGATACCCACACAATGAAGTCGCAATGAGTCAGCATGAGCGTGGAATGGTATGATGACCAGCAGGGAAGCAAACAAAGCCAGCCTCATCTTCACTATGTCTTCACCCGGAGAGAGAGAGAGAGAGAGAGAGAGGTGGAGACAGACAGAGAAGCTGTTCCAGGATGAAATATCAAACAAGTCTGACACTGTTATATAGCAACATACAGAGAAAGAGGGAGGGACTGCACACCCGTCCGTGTGTGTGTTTGCATAGCACCGTCTTAGTCGTGTGGACCCTACTCTTAGTACCAGTAGAAGACATTGCAGCTGCAAAGCCTGCTGAGGAAAGGAAACGGCATCATTTGGATCCAATGTCTCGGTTGGGCAAACGAGTACTTTAGCCACCTGAGCATCAACACACGGTGTAGTTCATAAAATAAACCAGTTGTGTAGCGACAACCTTTTTTTCCTCTTCCTTCTATATTTGAACACAGTACAAGGCGTTAATACTGTAAACCTCTTTTGGGACTTATTTGAACTAATTTATAAACTGCTGTATATAGTTTAATCCACCTGAAGAGTCCTCTGACTAAATGCGCATCAATGAAAATATACCAAAGTGATGACGGCGATGGCCACGCTACAGGCTGGACTAAATACCGTCCAGGGTAAATGGGGAGTTATGGTGATTGACGTACGGAGGAAGAAAAAAAAGGAAAGAGGCATGACGAGGGGAAAAGGGAGCCTGATTGATTGACATTCAGTCGGCTCTGTGTTTCGGCTAGTGCGGAGTGGAATCAATGGTCTCGCTTTGCTAGTCATGGAAGAAGAAAAAACCTGATCCCCCCCCCCCCCCCCCCCCCCCCCCCCCCCCCTCCCCCTCGTCTCTCTCTCTCTCTCTCTTTCTTTTGTTCACTCTTTTCATCTGTCTGAAACAGATCGTCACGATCATGCAGTCTTCCTCGTGCAGATGTTCTTCTTCCTCCATGTAAAAAACAAACCAAAGAATGTTTAGTGGTGTGAATATCAAAAAAATCAAACACACACACACACACGTGCGCGGTTCAGTGGAGCAAGCTTTAACATGGTTTCCCTTGTGCAGACTTCTAATCTACGTCCTCAGTATAGGGTGAAGTATCCTCGTGTGTTGCTGTCGCTTTGGGATTATGTACGTAAAGGACATATATATATATAAATAATCAAGTTCATATATATAATCAAGTTCATGTCTTTGAAAAAAATTAATATATATATATATTTTTTTTAAAATAAATAAATATTTTTTGTAAATAAATAAATAAATGTATTAAAATAAATAATAATATATAAAAATATATATATATTATTATTGATCTTTTTCAAAGACATGAACTTGATTATTCCATAACCTTAACTTGTGGGCTTCCAATAGATTTTCCAAATAGATTTGGTGGTAATATATGTTTGCATACAACACGCTGAGATAACCACAGTCTGTGGAAACGAAAGACAATAACAATACAATAGAAGGACATGGAACAGTGACGAGTGGATTGATTGGGCACACAAGTTAGCAAATCTAAATCACAAAGCCGACAGCAGCACCATTTTTCTTCAAAGTGTGCCCGTTAATAACCACACCCACATCCATACAGTAAATGCCGTGCGTTAATAATAATAGATCCCCCACAGAGAGGAAGAGATGAGGAAAGGAGGCGACGGGTAAGCGAGGCGACACCCACAGCGAGTGACCGCGTGTACACTGAGTGAGAACAGTCACTATGCAGAAGAGCGAGGTGGATACACTGAGAGTGAAGTGTCCCCCCGACAGCCATCTAACCCCCGGCCTTTGTAACGAGCCGCTGAGTGTCTAAACGTCATTCAGCTAACGAGTTATGGCCCAACTGACACTAAATGGCAGTCAACGGACAGATAGATTGCCCACTGGGAAGTGGGAAGTCACTGGGCAGTGAGAGAGTGAGCTCCGTGTTGCATTAATGGGAGCAATACAATATACTAAATGGTATTTAGCAGACACCTTATTCCAAAAGGACTTTAAGCACCTCGATGAGTGCTTTTATTTTTAGAAAGGACGGCCCTGTTGAAAAACCACGGCTCCCTTTTGCCTAAATTAGGCCTCCGAGAAACGGATGCCGAGACGACTCACGCCCAGAGTTCAGTAAACAGATACACACACACACAATAATATATTCACCTCGGAGAAAACAAGCGATAAAAAAAAAAGAAGAAAAAAAAAGAGGCCGTTTCATGAATTGAAATTGAGCTGCAGTTGAAATGAAAAGCTCTCGACTGTGACAGACGGATATTTTTTTCCCTTTTATGCATGAAAACAATGGGGCGCTCCCTCCTCCCGGTTTGGCCTCAACGTCTCTTCCACAGTTCCGTTTCCCCCCCCCCCCCCCCCCCCCCCATCGCCTCCCCTTGGTGCTCTACCGTTTCCTCCCTTTCTATCCTCATCACTTCAACAACCTCCACACGCTGCGTTGTATCTCCTCCTCTGTTGCCTCCTATTTTTCCGTATTCCTCTCCTCTCCGTCCTCCTCCTCCTCCTCCACTCCTTCCTCCCAGCCACCTGCCAACATCTTACCCTATAGCTCTGATTGTTAGCCGGCTTCGGGGCCAAGGGCGGATCTACTGGAATCAAAGATGTCAGGACGTGGCAGATCTCTTCAATGCCACGATACACAGAGGACATTGTGTGACCATGCCAAAATCAATTTGCCTTCCATTCATCACCTAACCCTGTCTTTACAGGGCTTTGGAGATGCCCTGTCTGGCTGAAGGTCCCCATGTTTGTCTTCATGCATTAACAGCATCCTCACTGTACCTGTAACTAATAGCCAATGAATTTAAACTCTAATGTAGTTCATTGATTAAAACAGTGATCCACAATCCGTTCATAACAAAAACAAAACATGAATCCTCCAAAAGTGCATTACAAGAGTGCTGTATTCTACAAAAATAAGGTATTCACATAGCAGCTCTATTTTAAAGTGCATGAGGTTGACTAATTGTCTTACTTGTTTTAAATCTACCACCACGGTTGAATTTCAGCCTTATTTCAACCTCATGATTAAACCACTAATTCTTCAGTTGTAAATGTTAATTAAGTAATTCCCGAAAGATCACTGGCTTATTACCTTCTAGCACCAAGGGTGAGTCGACTGTTATTTTAATAATCATTAATAAAGTTTTTTTCTTTTCTTCCAACAATCAAATAAGTCTGCCATGGCAAAAGTGTATACATTGTTAATAAATGGGTCCTGGTCCAGATGCATTGCTGCACTACTCAAGAAGGTCAAAGGTCAAAAGCCCCCATTAGAATTACCCCAAAGTGCTGGAAACACCAAGGACGTATCATGCTGGAGGATAAATCAGCCAAAGAGCTTTTTCAAAACTGGGTTCAACCAAAGGTTGTCCTTATTAATGGCATTTAAGTGATCCATAAAGCTTTGATACATGATAACATAAGACAAACACATTACTTATGACTTATACACCGTTTTATACCAGGGGGCCAGATGAGAAACCTTCCCCAATATGACTAAATCAAGGTTCAAGGTTCAAGGTTTTTTATTTGCCATCTGTGCCTAGACCAGCAGTCCAGACACATTGGAATTATTTTTGCAGGGTTCTCCGAGTCATCAGAGGTACAAAACAAACACACTATAATAATAGTAGAATTATGAAAAATATATTTAAAAAAACACTGTACAAAAGACACACTGTACATAGTGGTAAAGTGTATGCAGTATTTAGTATTTACAGTATTAACAGTATTAAGTACAGGAACAGGTTATCAAAAATAAACATAAGAAAGGAAAGGAGAGTGCAGAGATAATAAGTATTAAGTATTTCGAGCTGTTAATCGGACAAGATGAGAGTTAAAAGAAGGGCTGGGTTTCCACACGCGATACATTTAGAAGGTATTTTAAAAAAAAACACCAGGGAGTATCTCAAATTCTCAGGGCAAATGTATCTGCTGGCGAGTTGGTTCAGGAAGCGGCTGACTTGATATATGTCTTTTGCTGCAGTGGTGAGAACTTTTTTTTTTTGCTGCAGAGAACTTTACTCGCGCCCTTTTTTGGTTCACTTTCAAGGCAACACACCGACTGATTATGGGAAGAGGTGGGGGCAAATGGGGAGGAGGGAGAGAGATAGCATGAGATGGATCCACTTGATGCCTCCTCCTTTCTCTTTGTACAGTAGGACCCTCAGGCATTCTCATCACGCCTCTTAGAAGTAGAGCGGGTCCTAATGCCACTTTTCCCTATACTCCTCTGCCCGTCTCACCTCGGTCTCCATTCCTTCTTTTTTGTTGCTTTGTGTCGGTTAAAATTAAGTCGCTCTTGTGTTTGCAGACTTCACCATCTCGGCTCCTTTTTCTGTTTTCTCTTTGAAACTATTATTGTTATATATAATGTTAAGTTAAAAAATCGAGAGAAAAAGGAGAGAAATTCCAGAATCCAATGATGTATAATAAATAGTATTTAATGATAAAGATGATCAACAACATATATATATATATATGTATATTTATATATATATATATATATATATATATCCCCGCTTCCCATTGGTTAAGCTTAACAGGAAATACATTGGCGCATAGTCTGCTCATAGGCTGTCTGTAGGTGTGTAGGCGTGTCCACGCCTCTTAACACATGATGTCATCACTCCGCTCATGTGTTTCCCACGTGGTCTCCTCAGGGGGTCCTGCTGCTCTACTCTGTTTCGAATACACATCCACAAAGCTCACTACTCCTATCTCCTTTCCTCCTAAGCATGGCAACCCACACCAACACATTCTTTAATAATACAGTATATTATCAAATAATCTACACAGAGATATCCTTCAATAATATAGTAAACCACTAAACAATAATCTACACATAGATATTCTTTAATAACCAGTGTGACGTTATAGCAAATTATTAAATCCCAATTTACACACAGCTATAGTAATTGATCCCATTCTACAATAATATGAACTAAGTTTGTACATGTACAGTTTATCTTTCTGGTGGATAAACACTTAGTTTCAGTAGCGGGTATCACAACGACAGTAAAGTGATACTTCATTTGATACCTATCATGTGAACTAGGTGTGTGTATGTGTGTGTGTGTGTGTATATAATATCCCCATCACTTCTGATCCAGGGATATTATATTTTCTAAGGTGTTTGTCTAACTTGTTTTCTCTTCAGTGAGGTTATTCGCACAATATTTGCAACAGTGATCAAATAACAACGGCGTTTTTTTATCCAGAGTTTATTCTCTATGTGTGAATGAGATTAAACTTCAAAACTTCTTCTAAAACAAACAGAAACCTCTAGTTTAGTTTCACTCTGGCGTGAGAACATGTAGAAAGCTAACGATCATAATCATGGAAATGTTGAAATTGCTGGTTAACTACGAAGCCTGAAGGCAGCTCAATACACACACACACACACACACTCACACACGCACACACTCAATGATCAACTACAAAAAAAGAGCCTTTAATGTGTGGAGATTCTTATCATTTGTTAATTGTTCTCGTCGCTCCATCATTTCAAATCTTTGGAGAAAGGAAGAGGGAAGACAAAGGCGGCCCACATTTTATAGAAGAGTGGAGAGAATTTGAAACTGTGTGTTCAAAGTAGTTTTTTCCAGCGTTATCTCTTTAAAAAGTTGTGTAAGATCGAAGAGAGATTTGAGGTTTTAAAAGGCTCATTAGTGGGCAAATAATGACAGAACCACCTTGAAACTTGACTGATGCATATCAAACTCCTTAATTGCACTCACGGCATGCAAACTCTAAATTATAGCCTCATCACTTCAATAATTATGGAATAATTAGACAAAAACAAACTGCAGTATGATGGTATGGGTTTAATAGGCATTGCTAACACTGTCAGAAAAATGCACTAATGAACTAATTCTATGTGTATCACGGTTTTAGGGTTTAGTTCGGCATGGTGAATCGTTAAAAAAAAATAGTGTGACATATTTATATTTAAACAAATGGTTAAAGTGAAACAAACACTACATCCAAAGTGCAAACACCTGCAAAATAAAGTGCACATTAATCTGAATATAGCTGCATTCTTTAATAGCTCGACATTCCCTAAAGAGAAGAGTCGGTGTGCCGCAGCGGAGCCAAGAAACAATAAAACGGTCAGCTGGTACATTTGTAGTCACGGAACAAAATCACATCACATAAACAATTTCAAGCAGGCACTTGGCTCAAATTTGTTTTTTTTTCATTCTGTGGGATAATATATTCTCTATTGATTATCCATCCTGCCTACTTGCATAATTACACATCCTTTTTTTCTCAACTTTGAAATCCAAACATGGTAGAAATCCTCATAAGGCTTCAAGCTTTTCCCCGTTTTCTTAAAAAATAAAACACCCGATACCGTAACACCTGGGAAGCGAGTGACTCACAGCGAAGTTGAAATTACACTTGTATGCTGGACCTCTGCATCTGGTGATGGATGATACGGGACATTGATTGGTGCATCAATAAAGGTGATGACGTTGGAGATGACCCCGAGTCACCCCAAGGTCCAACAAATTGCTGATGGAGGAATGAGTCTGCATGTTGAAAGCACGCACGCGTCTGCACACTGTACGAAAAGTATGTTTTAATACATTACCTACTGTTCTGAAGACATTTACATAAAAATAAAAAAATATATATACATGTAGTATTTGTTAGACTTTGTTTAAAAGGTAAACGTGGAACACTATTTTTTACAACCAGTCCCCATCACTTCTGCTCCGGGGATATTATATTTTCAAAAAGGTGTTTGTCTAACTTGTTTTCTCTTCAGTAGAGGTTATTCGCACTTTGCAAATATTTGCAACGAGTTTATTCTCTATGTGTGAATGAACTTCAAATCAAAACTTCTTCTAAAACAAACAGAAACCTCTAGTTTAGTTTCACTCTGGTGTGAGAACATGTAGAAAGCTAACGATCATAATCCTGAAAAACTTTTTTTAAATTGCTGGTTAACCACGAAGCCTGAAGGCAGCTCAATACAATCGCACGCACGCACACACACACACACACACACACACTCTCAAAGATGGAATAATCGCTTCAATTTCACATCTCTCTCTCTCTCTCTTATTCTCTCAGAACAAGATTACATTACGGCGTCTTTTTGAAGTCTGCCCGGGAGGCTGATCAAGTCCAAGGGTCTTGGGAAAGTTTTTTATGATGTACTCCTTGAAAGTTCTCACGCAACATGCCTAAATACAAAGCTCTCTTTTACCGCGATGACGTTGCAAAGTGATTCACATCCAAACGCTGTCCCTCTGCTCAGAAAAATACTCTCCCATCTAAATGGAAATATATCTCAATCACCACAGCTCTCTTCTCTCATTGCATTTCATCTTTTTCTTTTCTTTCTTTCTTCTTTTTCCTCTACTTTCTGTTTGTTTCATTTTCTCTCCGTCTTCGTCTTCCTCACCGCCGTGTTTCCTTCAAACGACCCAAGCATCCATCGGCACTTTCCTCAATAACCATGTGTTCAAAGTGGGCGTAGAGAGCTCACTGAAAACGTATTTTCCGACACCGAACTCTCACATCTTAATCTGGTACTCGGGAGCTTCAAGAGGCGGCCTGGCGACCTACAAGTGTGCCCGTGTGATTCCTGCACCAGGTGTGCAGATCCGGTGGAGTATTACATGACTTAAAGTAGCAATCTCAGAGATTTTCATGGAAATGATAAGCTGTAAAGTCACTAGCTATACTGACAAAAGAATATTTAAATATATGCGGTATACACGCCTTCACGCTGCTAAAATCTCGGCAGATTTCCATCGATTTGAGTAGAAGGTCTACGTTAATCATTTAAAACCAGGACTGAGAAAAAAGGGGTTGCCACTTTAAAAGGTTATATTGATAACAGTTGCATCAGACAGATAATAAACAACTAAACATGTTTTAGAAAGGTGATGCTTTTTTCAAAAACAATATTATGAACAATTATGATAATGAATACATTATTGAACATGTTCTAATGGGTCTCCAATGAACGTTTTACTCATCTCCATGGGAGATATCGCACCGCTAAGGGGGCTGGAGCTGTGGTTCCACCATGGACCGGATGTTTGGGCTCTACACACTAAAGGTTGCGGGTTGATTGATCGATGGATGTCATTGGTTGAAATTGGTTGGTGCTAGATAACGTACACACACTCTTGGATTTATATATATATATATATATATATATATATATATATATATATATATATATATATATATATATATATATAAATACGAAGACATTTTGCATATTGTTAAATAGGTCTATAATATGTTATTTAAATGAGTTAAAGGTTGCTTTTTTAAATTATTTAATCTTGACTTTAAAGTCTCCTTCAGTAGAGCAGCTTGGTAGCCTAGAGGGAAGGATTACACCCGGCGCATATGCATTAAGACAAATCAGTCAAATCAATTCAATATAATTATACTTCTATTTTCTTTCCTTTGAATAAAACCTCATTATTTGGAATGTGTCCTATTATAGATGCTATAATTCAACTTACAGGGAAAAGAGAGTTTGTGATAATGTATCTAATATTATTTATTCTTCAGACTTGTTAGGCATATAGCTTAAAGTATTACCGATAAACTGTGAACATGTTGGGATGTTTGATGTATATAACAAACAATACCTTTTGACATTTTCCCTCTCCACACACACACACAAGCTAAAGGAACATATGTGTTTAATATTTCAGTCAGTCGGGCCTGGATTCACTTTGTCTGAATACAAATGGACGTAGCTCTTTTTTTACTGGGATGTTGGGGCGGCACTGGTGTAATGGGATCACGGAGGTCGCGGCCCTCGAGGACCCTGCAGGCATGCTCCCTCTGTTTAACCAAACATCCTGGAATACATCCTGTCCTGCTGGTTAAATATGACATACAGGCTTGTATGACTTATCTACATGTGAGCACACTTAAACAACACACGCGTGCACACGCTCACACCAGGCTAGTTAAATATCATCCGGTCACCGGCGAACATATTTGAATGCATACGCACACAGAAAAGACGGTCGCTCTCATTCAATCACACCACCGCCCTCGGGATGAAGCGGCTGTCACAGGACTGTCGTCCTAGAAGAAGGTAAATATCAAAACATTCATCCCATCGGCTGATGGAGTAAATGAGCATTAAATTCATGATGGAAAGCTCTCGGGGTCATAAACTGAGGAAGGAGGAGGCGTGCAGGCCGGAGCAAGAAGGAGGAATGCGAATTTTCTTGAATTTGAAGTTCACTTTTAATAAGACAAGACACAACTTTATTAATTCCGAAGGAAATTCTTGAGCCAGAGTTTCATAAAGATTACTACAGAAAAATAGCGTAAAATAAAAAGAATAAACATATATGAACAACAGAACAACAATTATGAAGTGTAAAAAACACTGTTGCAAAATAGAAACAATAGCAATAAGAGTAAGGTCAATAAATCAAGTTTTTAAAAATCCACTAAGACAGAAAAAGTAAATACAAGTATAAACATATAAAGTGTATAAGAAGTATTACTAACACCGGTGCCAAATGGAAACTAAAATAGAAAAGTAATATTGAGGCTGATGTTGGGAGAGATATTGGAAAAAATATTTCAGGTAGAATATTGCACATGAAATTGATGTGGTTATTTTTAGTAAGTGTCCGGTTTTGCAGCCGTCCCTCCTGCAGAAGGGGGAGGAGTTATGGTTGGACGGTTACACCTCGGCGGTGAAGGTGCTCTGAAGTGACTTCAGTTGGCCGTGTGTGTGTGTGTGTGTGTGTGTGTGTGTGTGTGTGTGTGTGTGGTGTGTGTGTGTGTGTGTGGGGGGGTATTTGGGATTTATTTGGAATTATTACATTAGATGGTTTCAGGTGGAAAAGAAGTCAAACTTTTAAAGAACTTTCCAGCTTGGTATTAAGTTACTCTTTAAGAGCTACATTTTTATCCAGTGTACTTCAAGTCTTACTGTAGTTTATTTCTGAGAAGTACACTGGAATGCGTACTTGAGCTGTACCTGCTTTATTGAGCCATTCTGACGAATATGTGTCCATATTCTGCTAGATTTTTAGCAATTTAAAAAAAACTGTTGAAAAGCATTAAACAAAGAGATGGACAGAGCACATTCACATGGATTTAGACGAGGCTACAGTTTACATAAGAGATGATCTTCAGAGCGTTGTTTTTGTCATAATAATGAGATAGATTGCTTGAATGAGTTATCTTGTTATAGCAGGTAAAATAGAAGAGAATAACTACTTTGATGACTGAATACGACACTAAAGGCGATATTAAATCGTGGATTCATTATTATCGTTATGATATCACATCTCATTGCTGTGAAAAGAAAATCTAGGATATGTAAAAAAATAAATTAAAAAAAAAGGACCCAGAATGGGTTCTTGCAATTGATTGGGAAAAGAAAAGCATCGCTTCACCCTCCTGCGCTGTAGCAGCAGCAGCAGTAGCAGCAGCAGCCATTCTGTATATATTGAAGTCACGTCTCGCTACGCTTCTTTCTACATGAACAACCCTTCTTCCATTTCTACATCTCTGCAATATTTTTTTTTGTTACTCTCCCCTTTGCATTCCTCACTCTCTCTTGTTCCAATAAAGTCCTCCATCCATTCTAGCTCGACTAACTTATCTCGTAGCGGATTCGGCGCCCGGGGTCAATTTCCCTGCAAATGAGAGCATTATCTGCGACAAGCTGTCCCTGATATAAGCCGATGCCGATGCCATTGCCGGCTTCATTTGTTTCAGGCAGACAAACAGAAGGCGAAAAAAAAAAAAGCACTCTCTGTGTTTTGTTGCCGCCGCCTGATTGCTCCATCAGAGTGTGTTTCTTTGAGTTTTCTTATGAGGCATCATAAGGAACAACCAGGCAGAGTGGAAGATGCCTCGGCTCGCGTTGAAACGATTGGGAGAACGTGGAAGGGAAGGAGGAAGGAGGAGTAACGGGGCAGGAGAGGGTGGAGGCCTGTAGTATGTTGAGGAAAATATGGAGAAAAAAAACTTTTAACATATACTTTTTTCTTCTTTTCGGTCAATAAAGTTATACAGTGCGACACATTGGAACAAAAAATATATATATTTTTTCAAACTTTTTC
Source organism: Cyclopterus lumpus (assembly GCF_009769545.1). NCBI lineage: Eukaryota > Metazoa > Chordata > Actinopteri > Perciformes > Cyclopteridae > Cyclopterus > Cyclopterus lumpus. The sequence goes on from NC_046974.1 coordinate 7,251,516, forward strand.
TGACAAGCGAATTTAGTTCACTCTCCCTGGGTGCAAGAGTTGAAAACACTTTTATTAAAATTACTTCTAATTTCGTATTGTCTGTAGCCAGCACACACCGTGGTGCACTGTCTTAAAGGGATACACACAGCAACCTGCTACAGACAGATAGAAATGTGACCCTTGAATAAGTCAATTTCCAAATATCTTGGATTCCACACGTCCCACAATGCAACTCATTGTCAGACCCTCCCTGCCTGGTAAATGTCAACACCTTAAACCCCATGTACATAGTTTGTATTGCAGGCTTTCTGTTAGTTTGTGAGCCACAGAAAGTGTTGACACAATATTTAAACTTTTATTTTATTTTAACAGAGGATAGTTATTTTATTTGTATTTATTGTTTACTATGAACGAGGACCGTCGCAATAATAAGTGTGTTTGGCTGCTCCGGGCAGATGAAGGCTGGAGCTTTTTTGCTTCCACACAGTTGTTCTTATTAGATAATTCACTTGAAAATATTTGACGGTGGGTGCACTGGCCAGTCAGGTTGTGGTGGAGCATTGAAGAACTTTGTATTCAACCTGTCACGTGGTCGTAAATGTACAGTGTCGGTTTCAGTTGGTCTCAGAATAAACACCGCAGCTCCTCAAGTCCCCCTTGGGTTGAGCATCAAGTCCCCCTTGGGTTGAGCATCAAGTCCCCATTGGGTTGAGCATCAAGTCCCCCCTTGGGTTGAGCATCAAGTCCCCCTTGGGTTGAGCATCAAGTCCCCCCTTGGGTTGAGCATCAAGTCCCCCCTTGGGTTCAGCATCAAGTCCCCCCTTGGGTTGAGCATCAAGTCCCCCCTTGGGTTCAGCATCAAGTCCCCCCTTGGGTTGAGCATCAAGTCCCCCCTTGGGTTCAGCATCAAGTCCCCCTCGGGTTGAGCATCAAGTCCCCCCTTGGGTTGAGCATCAAGTCCCCCTCGGGTTGAGCATCAAGTCCCACCTTGGGTTGAGCATCAAGTCCCCCTTGGGTTCAGCATCAAGTCCCCCCTTGGGTTGAGCATCAAGTCCCCCTCGGGTTGAGCATCAAGTCCCCCCTTGGGTTGAGCATCAAGTCCCCCTCGGGTTGAGCATCAAGTCCCCCCTTGGGTTGAGCATCAAGTTCCCCTCGGGTTGAGCATCAAGTCCCCCCTTGGGTTGAGCATCAAGTCCCCCTTGGGTTGAGCATCAAGTCCCCATTGGGTTGAGCATCAAGTCCCCCCTTGGGTTGAGCATCAAGTCCCCCTTGGGTTGAGCATCAAGTCCCCCCTTGGGTTGAGCATCAAGTCCCCCCTTGGGTTCAGCATCAAGTCCCCCCTTGGGTTGAGCATCAAGTCCCCCTTGGGTTGAGCATCAAGTCCCCCCTTGGGTTCAGCATCAAGTCCCCCCTTGGGTTGAGCATCAAGTCCCCCCTTGGGTTCAGCATCAAGTCCCCCTCGGGTTGAGCATCAAGTCCCCCCTTGGGTTGAGCATCAAGTCCCCCCTTGGGTTGAGCATCAAGTCCCCCTCGGGTTGAGCATCAAGTCCCACCTTGGGTTGAGCATCAAGTCCCCCTTGGGTTCAGCATCAAGTCCCCCCTTGGGTTGAGCATCAAGTCCCCCTCGGGTTGAGCATCAAGTCCCCCCTTGGGTTGAGCATCAAGTCCCCCTCGGGTTGAGCATCAAGTCCCCCCTTGGGTTGAGCATCATGTTCCCCTCGGGTTGAGCATCAAGTCCCCCCTTGGGTTGAGCATCAAGTCCCCCCTTGGGTTGAGCATCAAGTCCCCCCTTGGGTTCCCCCCGACCACGGCCTGGAAGCTGAAGCAGGGATGCTTCACGATGTCTTCTATTATCATTTACTGTCTTTCAACCACTTTTTTTTTTAACACGACATTGGGTCGGCCTACTCCACTTTAAGAACAAGCTATTTAAATTAAATCTGTGCGCAGCGGAGCCTGAAGTGAAGCGTCGTTTGAGCAAACGACCTGAAGATAAATCATTTCGCCGGCGATCGCTGATAAGCAGCCTCTTGCAGATTAACAACATGGATTAAGGTGCATCTGCAAAGCCAAACACAACAGCACTGCTGAGCGGCGTAAGATTGACAGACAAAAAGCATTTGTCACAATTACTTGAATGACAATTCATCCTGGGCTGCACGGTGGTGTAGTGGCTAGCACTGTCGCCTCACAGCAAGAGGGCCGAGGGTTCGATTCCCGGTCGGAGCGGTCCTTCTGTGTGGAGTTTGCATGTTCTCCCCGTGGCAGCGTGGGTTCTCTCCGGGCTCTCCGGCTTCCTCCCACAGTCCAAAGACATGCTGCAGGTTAATTGATCTCTAAATTGCCCATAGGTGTGAATGGTTGTATGTCCCTACATGTGCCCTCGATGGACTGGCGGCCTGTCCAGGGTGTCCCCTGCCTTCGCCCTATGTCAGCTGGGATAGGCTCCAGCGCCCCCGCGACCCTAATGAGGATAAGCGGTATTGAAAATGGATGGATGGATGGACAATTCATCCTCAACTAGAACGCCGTGATTGCGACGAGGACCTGTGAGGAACAACGCCTCTATTACGGCACCCAGACAGACAAAGACCCCAACGTCAGGTGAATGACAGCGTTACTTCTGGCGCCTTCTTCTGCTCGATGGCTGTCGGGGGGGGGGGGGGCAAAGTGAATGCAGAGACTGACTTGCCATTTGACTTTAGGATTATTGGTCTCAGTCTGAGCTTTAGCCTGCTGGGAGGCTGTGAAGAGCAGTCGTGCCATGTGAACACTAAAACCCTCTCATCACCCTCCACAGCCTGCCGGGTTCCCCCGGCTGACATCCTATTAATATGAGAAATGTAACTGCAGATAAAACAAAAAAAAGTCCATCACGTACACATTCTGAAAAAGTAACAGATGTGTCTGTTGAATCAAAGACAGCGAGTTGAACAAAAAATATTAAGGGTCTCCCTAAAATGTATGATATTCTTCTGAAAACAAAACCCTAAGCGCCCTGTTGGGCTTTCGTAAAAAAAACAGCAATGTTTTTTCATTAGAATACCAGAATCATCGCTTCATTACACGAAACAAGCTGAAAGGAAACAAATAGATAAAAAGTGTTGGGAGAAAGAGAGAGAGAGGGCCTTATGTAACATATTTAAATAGCTCAAGGCTCAGACTGACATACCATTACTCCTCAGGATTAGCTATATTGGTAGAAGAATATAGATTTAATCACCTCAGTCAACTCAGTTAATTAGTTCAAACACATGTCACGGTACACCGACGACAGCAAAGACGGACACAAAGCAAATATTAACACGGACCACGTCCAGCGTTCACCCCCCATCACACACACACGCACGGGCGATAATTCATTGACACACCCACACACACACAATGTGAGGCAAAGTATTGGGACAAACGAGAGAGCCAAAGATGGAGAGAGTAAAGGGTTAACATTTCTGTTTTGTGTATCCGTCAGTTGCTTTGTTGCTTATGGCCTCTTAACATGAAGCGATGTCCACATGCAATCTCTCGTCACCGTTGTTTAACTATTTAATCCAAATAGTTTCTAAAAGTGGTTGAGCTGTACAGTATTTCACCCCCAAAAATGATTTTAATTAAAGAAATGTGTTGAGTCCCGATGGCTAGTTTTGGTAACCATGGTTAAAGCTCAGTCCGGGTTGAGCAGTTCGATTGACATGGCAATGAACCCAAACCTTTACGTCCCGGCCCGGTAATATGCCGGGCCCACAAGGTGGCGGCCCCGTGCCATCACATCAGGTAGAGCATGGCGGACCTCATGTGTGCCAACGTGCTCGCTGGCAAGCTTCCAGTCCTGGCTTTTCGGGAGAGGGCCACTGGTCCACTTAATCCCAGGTCAGGTGGCTTTTTGTCAAAGTCGCCATTCCATAGAGAGAGACGAGAGAGCGAGAGAGAGAGAGAGAGGGCGCCTTTCAGCAGAGGTATTCCTGGCACGTCCAACTGGGAGGAAACCCACGGCGCAGACCTAGAACAAGATGGAGGGATTACAAATCCCATCTGGCCTGGGGATGCCTCGGGATCTCCGAGGGAAGAGCCGCAGGACGCGGCGAAGGAAAAAGGACTTACGGGCTCCTTTGCTTAGCCGGTTGCCACCATGACCTGAGTGAGCTGCGGAAAATGAAACGAGGACGGAGGGCTAAATGGATCAAATGCTGAAAGTGCTTAAAGCTGCACTTCTTTTTATGACTGTGACATGCTGGCTCTAAAACAATGGAGTTTAAAAAAAAAAAATACCCCAAAAAAACATTCATCTCCACACAATTCCCTTTTCACTCTTTACTAATGTGTTTTGGTGAAAGAGTTATTGTTCTATTAGGTGTTTAGTTCTATAAGCATTCAGAGTTTTTAGTTTTTCATTGGCCATTATCGCACACAGCCGTGGCGGTTAACGCCTGCTTGGTTCCTCATAGGTTCCACCTTTTGGCAATGAAATATCATATCCAGATACGCTACAGGAGCTTTGCGACAACAACAAAAATCGTTTTAACCAGAATGAAAGAAGAAGAAGATAAAAAGGGAACGTAAAGGTTGCAGGAGCCACTAAGGAGGTTGTCGAACAGAAAGAAAACCAAAATGCCATGCACGGCAAAGTTGTCATCTTTGTAGATATTATTAAAGGGTGGAAAAGGAGGTTATGACAAAAGCAAGGACAAGAAAGGATGAGAGAAAAGATTAAAAAAAAGAGAAATTGAGGGAGAGAACACAATGTAAAGGAATGGGGCGTAGAAAAGAGAAAGGAGGGGGAAAAAAATGAAGGAACAATAGACAAATTGGCTCAAAGAAGGGTGAGACAGCAAAAAAGCATGGCGGGGGGGGATCTTGTGGCAGGGAAAGGACAAAGGGAAGTGGGGAGCAATAGAAATTGCATGAAGGAAGAGGGGAGGAAGGATAATAAAAAGATGATTCAGCAGAAAATGGAAGGCAGGGAGGGAGGGGGGGGGGGGGACTGAATGGATGGGGTTTGAAAAAAAAAAGAAGGTAAAAAAGAGGTGAAGAAGCAGAAAAGAGGAGTATGGAGTGAACGGAGCTGGAGGGGGACAGACATGACACAGAAAGTGACACGGGAGAAGAAGAAAAAATGTGAAAGGGCGAGACAAACATTTGGGAGAATTAGATGAAGACGGCAAAAAGAGGAGCGAGTGAGTGAGAGGCCGAAGGAAAGAATATAAAGGAGCATTTCAGACCCCAAAGAAAGAGGATAGACGCCTATACTGTGTGAGAGATGAGTGGAAAGGGTCAGTGGATGAGAGAAGGACAGAGTAAAAAAAGAAAGAGTAAGACAAGCATACAGGGGGAGAGGAACAGAGACTGATGGCGTGTGAGAGAGGGGGAAAAAGAGGGATGGAGTGTAAGGTATATTGCAGGACTAAGTGGCCAGAGCGCAGTCTGCCAAATATAAAATCAATAGACACTATCTCAGTCCGACCCCCTACTGCTGAATCCATCAAATTTTTTTTTTTACGATCCCTCAGTAAAAGATGCAGCAAGGCAGCAACGGAGAACCTGTGTGTGTGTATGTATGTGTGTGTGTGTGTGTGTGTGTGTGTGTGCGCTTTAAGGACAATATATGTTTGCATGTGTACACTGACACAGAGAGGAAGTTGGTGTGTCTCACTGTTAACATGACAGGTGTATGTATCTGTTAGTGTATTTGTGTGTATGTGTGTGTTTAGTTGAGTATCCAGTAAAGTGTTAGTGCGTACCTGTGTGTGCGTGCGTTTGTGTGTGTGTGTGTGTGTGTGCGTGCGTGCGTGTAAGCTGACAAGCGGTTTATGCCAGAAGTCATTTCCAGGTACATAAGCTAAAATGTTGCCATTTTGTGGACTTGCAATTGTGTTGATGTTGTCAAGGTCTCTTAGTCTGCCTGACGCATACACACAAACACACACACACACACACAGCATCAGACTGTGGCGCAGACAAGGGGAGCTAACTAAATGATTCACTGCTTTGCTGTCACACCCTAACACACTCAAACGGACACACACACACACAGGGACGTGCGCACACACACACACACACACACTCTGCTGACTAACTGGCTGTGAGACTGGTACGCTAACACACGGCCTCTTAGCAGCTGCACACTGTTATCAAAGTAGACAGAAAAAGTGAAAGAGGTGGTTAAGGACAGAAGGGTGAGTATGGAAAAAAAGGGGGAGAGGATGCAGGCCACTGGGAAAAAGGAGGAGAAGGGAGGGCAGAGTGGCAAAGAGAGAGGTGAGTGGTTGGGTGAATAAGTAGAGGGGGGGGGGGGGGGGGGGGGCATGGTGAGAAGATGAGAGACACGGGCAGAGAGGAGTGTAAATTTGCATAGGGGTGAAATTGAAGTAGCTTTGAAAGGCAATTCAACTAAATCAATTTGAAGTCCTCTATTGAAGGACTAGGGGGTATCTAAATAACTCAGGCAATCTTAGAGGTCCACACACACACACACACACACACACACACACACACACACATATATATATATATAAATACGAAGCATTAACACGCACACCCTCCCCCACATATGACGTTAGCACATTTGTCACGAAGTATTCACGCACGAACACCAGAGAGCCGTCTCCTTTAAGTCATGTGTCGCTGCACCCAACTAACATTAATGCATATTTAATGCTGGTAATAATGCAAATTGGTGAGTTTATGACCTTTATTTAATCATAGTTGGGCTTTATTCTCAGCCGTCTTCATTTGATTTTTTTATTGTTTCATTATTGCCCATTACGCCATTATTTTATCTTATCCACTTGTCTTCTTCACCAGCTGAGCCCAAACAGTGTAATGTTGTTTGTCCCGCTTTCCTACTCATTGATTAATTTGATTAAATAAATCGAGGATCATTCTAATCTAATATGATCTAATGAGTAACAGCTGTCGGCATGGACATATTTTAGACTTGCGACAATGTGTTTTGGCACCGCTTTGTACCTCGACAGTAACTCATGAATCATAAAACGTGACTGACATGAACCTCGAGTGGTCCGGAGGTGCAGACAGTCAGAGAAAAGCCTCAGCTGGAACAAATACAAGCATCACACTCCAGGGAACACATATACAGCATGACTGATATCACCATATTAGATATGGAGCCAAATCCATGCCAATAGTTTTGATCATTTGAAAAAAAGATTTGAACCTGAAAATGCAAATTTTGGTCTTGAACTTTAAAAAATCCAACAATATATTTGAAATAAAAATAAGTGTATGAAAAGTTTTTGGGGGGTTAAATATTCACTGTTTTTTTCTTTGAATAAAATATATATTTTACTTTTTCAATAGCAGATTTTATATTTTCAACTTTGAATCCATTTTATCAGGTTCAATTCTTTTTTTCAGATTCAGTTCTTTTCAGACTTTTATATGTTACTACATTATATGTAACTACATTATATGTTACTGCGTTATATGTTAATACGTTATATGTTATTACGTTATATGTTACTGTGTTATATGTTACTATGTTATATGTTACTATGTTATATGATACTATGTTATGTGACTATGTTATATGTTACTGTTATATGTTACTGTGTTATATGTTACTATGTTATATGTTACTATGTTATATGTTACTACGTGATATGTTACTACATTATATGTTACTGTTATATGTTACTGTTATATGTTACTATGGTATATGTTATTACGTTATATGTTACTGTGTTATATGTTAGTATGTTATATGTTACTGCGTTATATGTTACTATGTTATATGTTACTATGTTATGTTACTACATTATATGTTACTGTTATATGTTACTATGTTACTATGTTACTATGTTATATGTTACTGTGTTATATGTTACTATGTTATATGTTACTATGTTATATGTTATTACGTTATATGTTACTGTGTTATATGTTACTGTGTTATATGTTACTGTGTTATATGTTACGATGTTATATGTTACTGCGTTATATGTTACTGTGTTATATGTTACTATGTTATATGTTACTATGTTAAGTTACTACATTATATGTTATTACATTATATGGTACTGTTATATCTTACTATGTTATATCTTACTACGCTATATGTAACTACATTATATGTTACTGCGTTATATGTTACTATGTTACTATGTTGTGTTACTATGGTATATGTTACTATGTTATGTTACTACATTATATATTATTACATTATATGTTACTGTTATATGTTATATGTTACTACGTGATATGTTACTACATTATATGTTACTGCATTATATGTTACTGTTATATGTTACTATGTTATATGTTATTACGTTATATGTTACTGTGTTATATGTTACTGTGTTATATGTTACTGTGTTATATGTTACGATGTTATATGTTACTGCGTTATATGTTACTGTGTTATATGTTTCTATGTTATATGTTACTATGTTAAGTTACTACATTATATGTTATTACATTATATGTTACTGTTATATCTTACTATGTTATATCTTACTACGCTATATGTAACTACATTATATGTTACTGCGTTATATGTTACTATGTTACTATGTTATGTTACTATGGTATATGTTACTATGTTATGTTACTACATTATATATTATTACATTATATGTTACTGTTATATGTTACTACGTGATATGTTACTACATTATATGTTACTGCATTATATGTTACTGTTATATGTTACTATGTTATATGTTAATACGTTATATGTAACTACATTATATGTTACTGCGTTATATGTTACTATGTTATATGTTACTACATTTTATGTTACTACATTATATGTTACTGTTATATGTTACTGCGTTATATGTTATATGTTACTGCGTTATATGTTACTATGGTATATGTTACTATGTTATGTTACTACATTATATGTTACTGCGTTATATGTTACTATGGTATATGTTACTATGTTATGTTACTACATTATATGTTATTACATTATATGTTACTGTTATATGTTACTATGTTACTATGTTACTGTGTTATATGTTACTGCATTATATGTTACTGTTATATGTTACTGTTTTATGTTACTGCGTTATATGTTACTGCGTTATATGTTACTGCATAATATGTTACTGCGTTATATGTTACTGCGTTATATGTTACTGCATAATATGTTACTGCGTTATATGTTACTGCATTATATGTTACTGCGTTATATGTTACTGTTATATGTTACTGCGTTATATGTTACTGCGTTATATGTTACTGCATTATATGTTACTGCGTTATATGTTACTGTTATATGTTACTGTTATATGTTACTGCATTATATGTTACTGCGTTATATGTTACTGCATAATATGTTACTGCGTTATATGTTACTGCGTTATATGTTACTGCATAATATGTTACTGCGTTATATGTTACTGCGTTATATGTTACTGCGTTATATGTTACTGCATTATATGTTACTGCGTTATATGTTACTGCGTTATATGTTACTGCGTTATATGTTACTGCGTTATATGTTACTGCGTTATATGTTACTGCGTTATATGTTACTGCATAATATGTTACTGCGTAATATGTTACTGCGTTATATGTTACTGCGTTATATGTTACTGCGTTATATGTTACTGCGTTATATGTTACTGCATAATATGTTACTGCGTTATATGTTACTGCGTTATATGTTACTGCGTTATATGTTACTGCGTTATATGTTATATGTTACTGCGTTATATGTTACTATGGTATATGTTACTATGTTATGTTACTACATTATATGTTATTACATTATATGTTACTGTTATATGTTACTATGTTACTATGTTACTGTGTTATATGTTACTGCATTATATGTTACTGTTATATGTTACTGTTTTATGTTACTGCGTTATATGTTACTGCGTTATATGTTACTGCATAATATGTTACTGCGTTATATGTTACTGCGTTATATGTTACTGCATAATATGTTACTGCGTTATATGTTACTGCATTATATGTTACTGCGTTATATGTTACTGTTATATGTTACTGTTATATGTTACTGTTATATGTTACTGCGTTATATGTTACTGCGTTATATGTTACTGCATTATATGTTACTGCGTTATATGTTACTGTTATATGTTACTGTTATATGTTACTGCATTATATGTTACTGCGTTATATGTTACTGCATAATATGTTACTGCGTTATATGTTACTGCGTTATATGTTACTGCGTTATATGTTACTGCGTTATATGTTACTGCGTTATATGTTACTGTATTATATGTTACTGCGTTATATGTTACTGCATAATATGTTACTGCGTTATATGTTACTGCGTTATATGTTACTGCGTTATATGTTACTGCATTATATGTTACTGCGTTATATGTTACTGCGTTATATGTTACTGCGTTATATGTTACTGCGTTATATGTTACTGCGTTATATGTTACTGCGTTATATGTTACTGCATAATATGTTACTGCGTAATATGTTACTGCGTTATATGTTACTGCGTTATATGTTACTGCGTTATATGTTACTGCGTTATATGTTACTGCATAATATGTTACTGCGTTATATGTTACTGCGTTATATGTTACTGCGTTATATGTTACTGCGTTATATGTTACTGCATAATATGTTACTGCGTTATATGTTACTGCGGAATATGTTACAACGTTACTATGTCACCACATCATGTTCTAACTGCACTTAACAAACCTACTAATTTGAACCTAAAACATGATGTTTTCTTAATCCAAGTAATTTAAATTCACGACTTTAAAAACCGGACGGTCGCATATGCCGTTTTATTGTCATCGGCAAATGATCTATTCTGTCGTTTAGTTATGAAGAGCCTTCGATCAGAACTATGACTTGATGGCGAACCGGCAGAATCGTTCTGCATGCCGGGAATATCTCCATCAGATCTTCCTGCTGACCAGACTCATCCTCCGCATGCCACAGATGTTCAGAGGCTTTCTACTCCATTGAAAAGACGACAGGCGTTCAACTTTATCCCGTTTCCCAATTACTGTGTGTAGGATTCTGTCTCGCTTTTCAAAATGTCCCCCTTTGTAATATTTCATCAGAGTAACTATTTAGACTTTTTCCCGGGTCTTCTTGAGTTGATTGTGTTATTGGTTAAAAGTGATTGCTCTTCTAGTATTTATTGAATTGATTAAATCATGAAAATATATTTTTTCAATTATGCCAAGCCCCTTATTCAAGTTTATAAATAGTCCAAGTCAAATCTGTGCCCCAGTTCAACTAAATGCATCTGCATTTGGGCTTGTGCTGGAATAAGTGATTCTGATTGGCTGATGAGTTGTGGGAATTAGTGATATCAAAAGTACAACAATTTTCATTTAGCCATCTTCACATCACAAGCATGCTGGTTTTTTTACATTCATTTTAATATCACCAGCATCATTTGATTGTCAGCCAGTCCCCTGGGAATATAAATCATCCAATTTACGCCGAGCTAATGGGCGGGATTTTAATGAGAGCTGTCAGCATCCCCCCTCTCTCCCTCTCTCCGTGTTATTTCAACAGCTATTCATCTTTTCTTTTCCCCCCCCAACACTCGTTTTGTTCTGCTGATTGCTATTCCACAGGGGCTATTCTACTCACTTACTCACACACAAAGAAACACTCGTATACTGTACAGCCACCACACACACGCACACACACACACACACACACACACACACAGCTCATCATCAAAGTGATGCTTTGTCAGATTAGTACCGAGAAATGAGAGCTGGGGGAATAGAGGACATATTGGGTTGAAGTTGTAAACAGTGGGACTTCATGTCACTGCATCATATCACATTCCCTGCAAGCAATCTCAGTGTGAATCAATTAGGAATACTTAAGTAGGTAATAATATGTGATCCTTTCACAGCTCATTTACCAACAGACAGCAGGCAAGTTTACTTTTATTCTTAATAATCACAGCAACTGAAAAGTTAGCTAGTTAGACAACTACCAAGGGTGAAATGGAGCTTGTGGTAAAGGTTCAAGCAAGAATACAAAGTCAATAGCACCATCCAGATCCACTGATACTTATCTCTCTGAGCACCTACTACACACATGCACACACATTAAACATAACAGGGCAATCTATTTGAAAGGTCCATTTGTACGGATCTAATTGCTCATGCTATCTGCCATGTTGGTATATTTGAGATGCCTTTCGTACTCTGGTGTGGAGACATTGTGTTTGTTGCGCTGCACCTGCCAGTTGAACCAGTTCCTACCGAATTGATTTGTTCAAAACCTTTTGTAAAAACTAAAAGTTGTACATTTACAAATTCACACCACCAAACCGGAGCATGCTGGGTAACGCTATAGCTGCTAGCTATTACAAAAAAAACACCGAAAACAATCTGAGGCGGCCGATATGGCACATCACCAAGCGGCTGTTGGTCTCGGCGGCAAAAGAACGTGATTGGGGCGTCTCTGAAAAAGTTACATCTGCTCATTTCTTCCTAGTAATTTGTTCGGACAGCATTTTCAATACACGGCGAAGCGATGAGGCGCTGGTGCAACCTGTCCGAGTGGAAAGAACAAAGTTATTTGAGCAGTTCATCTGCGCTCCACTTGTGATTGACGGTCTCGGCTCAGCATAAAACATTTTGACAGTATGAGGTTGGCAACCACCGTTTACAGATTCCATCTTAATTAAGATGAATAGCTGTCTTTGAGATATATATATATATATATATATATATATATATATATATATATATAAATATCTTTTTTTTTTACATCTTCTGTGTCAGTATGAGGTGACTGAGCTCATTCTATTCAACATTCACACACATCTGGTCATATCACAGCAATATAAAAAAAAATATATATATATATATATATATATATATATATATATATATATATATATATATATATATATATATATATATATATTCCACTTGCAGCAGAAAGGCTACTATGCCAACATAACCTATCTGCGGTTCACAATAGATACAGTGTTGATTTTGTTGAAGGGAAGCTGTTGGCTGGATGAGGCCGTCGTCATCAGGAGGTGGACGTGGCCACTAATTGAGGTGATGAAGGGTAAGTGAGGAGTGGGCCTTGTAGATTTATTAGATTAAGTGGCTCTTAGATTTTAAACAGGTAGAACGATAATAGAGTAGCCTAGCAGGGAAATATATGAATCAGAGGAGCCAAGAAGTAGTCGATATTGTATTTGTCCTTAACTTGAGAATATTGATTATCAAACTGTTTCCATTGTAGCAACACCATGAGGTCTGGATAATGATGGAGACAGATTTGTTTTCTTTCAAGCAACGATATCAGATCAGCATGTACGGCTACGATAACCAAAAAGCCCATGAGGTTATATGAAAAGTTGTCTGTGTACCCTGAAAAATATGGCAACTGCATTGTTTTTGTACATCTCAGTGTCGATTTCAACTTTCATCCGAGGCTCTGTTAAGGCAGTGGAGCGGCAGGATCCACTCGCCCTCTTAGCTGCACAGTCAGTGCCTCGTTAACTACGGTGACACGGTAACTACGGTGACACGATAACTACGGTGCCTCGTTAACTACGGTGACACGGTAACTACGGTGACACGGTAACTACGGTGACACGATAACTACGGTGACACGATAACTACGGTGCCTCGTTAACTACGGTGACACGGTAACTACGGTGACACGGTAACTACGGTGACACGATAACTACGGTGACACGATAACTACGGTGCCTCGTTAACTACGGTGACACGGTAACTACGGTGACACGGTAACTACGGTGACACGATAACTACGGTGACACGGTTACAGGGCCAGCGTCTCGTTATCACCCCGACAAACGCAGCATTCAACATGTTGTTCCGACTGTTCGACGCCGTGTGAGCGACTTCTTAAAAACAACTTGATAAACATGCTCCACATATTTAAACAAATGTCTGTGTGATAACAACTGCTATATGACGTGTTCTCCTTCCCTCCCCCCTCCTTACTGCCAGTCAATCTAACTAATCTGCCTCAGCAGCATGTATGTGTGTGTGTGTGTTTGCATTCGTGTGTTTCCTGCCCTGCTTTCTGGCCTCTTTGTTAACGGGGATATGTACTACCAGCTTTTAAATTAGTCATGCATCACTGCAGGCAGAATACACACACACACACACACACACACACACACACACACACACAGGGACACACACACACATACAGGTGAATAATAAAAGCGATGGGGATAACCTGGAAAATACTTGCCTCAAAATGGTAAGAGGGGCGATGAGAAGCAGGGAGAGAGAGAGAGAGAGAGAGAGAGAGAGAGAGAGAGAGATGTGTGACCATGACCATTGGATTGAAAGGAAACATGAGAGCGACTAACAAAGCATTATTTCAAATAAATAAGTATAGAGTACAGCATAAATACCTTCAAAGAAAAGTTGCAACAACTAATTGATTAAAAAGAATAAATTATGTGACAAACAATAGTTATAATAATAATAAATGTGATCATGTCTTGGTGCACAACATGCACTCAATAAATAATAATAATTAATATCAATATATGTAACTATTATTCGTATTTCAATCATGATTTATAAACCCATACATTAGTATACAAGAATGATGGCACCCTACATCATAAGCCATCATTAGTTTAACTAAGAGAATTAAACTGAAGATTCCCTTTTGGATGCCACCCAATTTTAGAAAAATAGGATGAACTTCAAAATGTTATATTAACCCAAAACATCTTCTCAAGGTGTACAGGGACCTATTATTTCATATACACACAAATTACATTTTAAAGTTCTTTATAAATGAAATATGTATTTGACTAACGACATACCTAAACGGAAAATAAATGATAAAACAATCAAAGTGAAAGTTTGAGAAAGAACTGGGAAAAAGTACCTTTATATTAGTTTTATTTGTCCAAGATATTTCTAAGATTATTTTATTCTGTGACTTAAATGTATTTGGCCCCGGAACATCAAACTCATTTACATCTGGGAATGGTATCGTTTAGAATGTCAAGTAAAGGATTCTTTAAGTTTGTTTATTACAATTGGAATGTGGCCGATTGTAATGCACAGATGGGGTCATGAAACATGGCAGACTCGGCCTTAGCTCCTCTCTGGAGTGCGTCGAGGGACAATGGAGATCGAGAGTCTCACCACTTAGTGCCCTTTGGGTGATGAAAGCTGTTCCTGAAAGAAGTTTACTGGAGGTATTAATTGCACACAAAAAAATAACCTTGGTGGCCTGGTTGGCTTTTTTGAAAATGTGACATCCCTTGTCCCTTTTATGTCCTCTATTTCTTCCTCTTCATCCCTTTTTTCCTCACTCTCTCATTCTCCTTGCCTTGACATCTCACATTAAAAGCTGTGAGATGCTCTCTTTCTCTTGTAAAGTGTTGTGTTTTTTTTTCCCATATCAAATTTAAGTCACACGTGTGTGTGTGTGTGTGTGTGTGTGTGCTTGTGCTTGCGCCTGCATGCCTGTCTTGTCAATTGGATTATACTGTAGTGGCACCTATTTTTAGTCCGGCGCACAGAGAGGAGAGAAAGTTCAGCAATACAAACATCGGTCTTGATATCGCCAGGCAGCCACCTTGAAATCCGATAATCCCGGAGACAGAAGTAATGAAAGAGCCAGTTTTTTCCCATTTTCCCTTTTGTCTCTCAATCGGTGCCTAAAAGAGATGATGGGGCGAGAGGCACACGAGTAAAAACAAAAAGGCCCACGTCGCTGCCTCTCTAAAGCCTTTATAACATTACACATTCTTAAATTCAACTAAATATATTAAAATGCCTTTTAAAAGTGCTGCTGTCTGTGCTTAAGAAGTCTACGTACTGATGTTTTTACCCGTCGTCAGCGATGTCGCTGGAATCGTTTGGTGCTTTAAGGACCTGCAGCTCCAGTCCAGACGTCCCATAGCTCCGCCCCCTCGGTGCCACAGCTATCCTCAGGCTCACTCTGCTGCATCGGTCCAGTGGATGGCTGTGCCTTTCATCTTCCCCTGGATACCCCAAAACATGAGTGCTGTGGGCATTTGGGGGAAGAAGGTCGGCCATCTTGCTGACCTTGAGGTTTGTCAAACATTTGCCCAAACAAGGACACTTGTTTACTGGAGGTGCTGCAGATGGTGACTTTGTGCATATGTGATTACAGGACACCCATTCAGAAGTGAATTATCAGTAAACGTGGAAGGAACTGAGAATGTGATCGTGGGGTTGAAAAAGATATGAAACAGGAAGAAGAAAAAACTGCTTTTGAGAGAGGTAGAGTGAATTACTATGACAGGCAGACCAGATCACAGACTCCAGACCCCCTCAGGACATTCGCCTAATACACACACTGATAGGACGGGTGGAACGAGAGGGGTTTATGGTGTGGATGTGTGGATGTCTGTATGTGTTGGCTCTGGAAGTGATACCACAGCAATGAAAGCACCGAAAACATCACCAAAACAAAAAAAAAACATAAATCCCGTGGACCAGCGCTGAGAGGGATACAGTGTGTGTGTGTGTGTGTGTGTGTGTGTGTGGTGTGTGTGTGAGGGAAAGCATTTAAGAGGCGTTAAACAGATGGAATGCCAAAGGACGAGTAGATATTACCTGTCAAACACATCATCTGCAAACATGACATCTGTTTTGCAAAGTATTTAGATTTGAGCTGTTTTGAGCTTCATCCTCTGATAATTTATTTATCCATATATACGTTTTTCATTTTAGGGAACAAGTGAGCGAGCACTTTGTACTTGGGGGGGGGGGGCATGAGTAAATTAAACTACTCTGCCTTAAAATTTGACCCTGTTGTTGTTGTTGTTGTTGTTGTGTTTTGGTGGAACACTGTTATAAATAACTCATCCAGACGTGAGTTGGTTGCCCCCTGCTCTCAGTCACTCTGCATGCTGTACAAACGAGCGTGCCTACGGCGTGCACGCAAGAAAAGTGCATGTTTTTCTGTTAAAGGTTGTACCTGCAACAACCTTTAACATGTTCATCATTTCATACGCACACAGTCATGCAGCAGCACATGAAGCTGATTAAGCAGAACATGTTGCCACTTTGATAAGGACACATAATTAATAACCCTGAACAGCCATTACTCTGATTAACACACACACACACGCACACACACACACACACACACACACACACACACACACACACACGCACACACACACACACACACACACACACACACACACACACACACACACACACACACACACACACACACAGCAGTACATTGGCGTTTCAATCATGCTGCTAATGTGCTTGTATACCTTCTTGTAGTAATAACGTTAATAAGTTCATAAGTTCATAATAAGGGAATAGAGACAATAGAGGTGGACAAGCAAAGAGAAACAATGTTTTTTTTAATTTGCTCGTGGAGAAAAAAAATATACGAAAATATAGTGAAATGTGTTATGCTTAATTTAGGTGGTAAAGTATCATATCGAAAATAATATGCTTTTTTGGAGGAGACCTTAACGTCACACAGCTCACCGTGCTTCTGTTTGTTTACTCGGCATTGTTTGCATGCTTTCCACTCACACCACAGACGGATATCAAACCCCAGTGATTCATAAATGTATATATATTATTAAAAACAAACGTGAGAATGCATAATGCATCAATCGCCTCAGTTTAATTGAAATGATCCATCGGAGGTGCACGTACTGGTGCTCAGTAAACTGTGTCATCTCATCGAGTCCTCTTTAATGAACCGTTGGTTCATGTTTACATACGCTGAGCAATTCATATTTTTGCCACAGCTCACAAACAGCTCTACAATACTAGAAATAAAAAAAATGATTTAGGGGAATCAATTAGCAGAAAAGGAATATAACACATATTTGTAGGTTTTTATTTGTGTCTAATCACCTGAAACTAAGAATAGTTGCGTCTACAATTTCAGACAATATTGGAGGCCTTTCAGTATCTAAATCCAGCCTCATGAGAGTGTGGAGGGAGACGGAGAGGGAGGACAGAGTGTGACAATAGGCGAGAAAACAAAAGAACATTGAGAATAACGACTAGACAGAAAAACTAAAAGACACGGAGATGGAGAAAGGGGGGGGACGGGGGACGGGACATGGAGATCAACAAATAAACAGAACAGTGTCCGGAAGGACTCCAAGTGGTAAATTAATATTGTTTCCAAATGTAAAGGGAGCTAATGTGATGTGGGGGACCGGGGACACGCCTCGGCTACATCACGACCAGTCGATGTGATTTGAAGTGAATGAATGAATAAAAAAACAAGTCTTTTTGTATTTTGGGGGCTTTTGGAACTGGAGCTGTAATGTAGGTGCAGCAATGCCACTTTGGTTATAGGAAGTGACTAAATGGATTATTTTTGTTTTACAGATCATTTAAAGCATTGCTCAAGCATCTCAAGCCACAAAGTCACTTGCAGTAAAAACTCTCCGCATGTTGTGACGTATTTCCACAGCCGCAGTCAGAGAGTTTAAATTAGTGGTTAATGCTCATTTATAAAGCAGAGGAATTCACTCTCCGATGGCATGTTTGCGGGCCCTTTACTCCAAATGCAATCTTCTCCAACGTAAAGCGTTTGTGTGATAGAACTTGTTAAGGTCGCTAGCAGCCAAGACACATTTTGATGCCTCGAATGCCCAGCTCAGGGCACAAAAGGCCCACGATGTATTTCTAGATGAGGGTGTTGTTTATGTAGCCGGGTGGACAAAGTAAGTGATAGTGAAGTAATTACAGGACTTTGTAAATGAGAGAATTTATACAGGGGGGTCAGTCAATCAGGTGATTGGGTAGGCCAGGTGTTATTTGTCTCACCGGTGATGATTGGTGAGCAGACAAGGTCGGGGCGGGGTTTAGGAGAGAAAAGGTGGAAGGAGCGCCGGTGGGGGCAGACGTCAGCCGGAGCTGCACAGGCCTGCAACGTGTATGGGAGTGCGTGAGTGGGTGCGAGAGTGTGCGGGCCCAATTAGGACATTTACAATTAGTGTGGGTTACTGTTTACGTGATGTTAAGGACTTGTTTTGAGAAGTCTGGTTTCTTAGTTTCTTTGTTTGTTTTGCCTTGGTTGTATAAGTGTTCCCCGAAAGAGTAGATATGATGTAATCAGTAAACCAATTGTTTTTATGCAACAGCTGTTGTCTGTGGTCAGTTTCTTAACATCTAATATGGTAATTTAATCACTCCATTATGGTCAATCATTTAATCAATCAATTATGGTCAAGCATTTAATCAATCACTTATGTCCAGGACAGGTAAACCTTCGAGTAGCTACCTTACAGAAAAGAACCCAACCACCCAACCATTAGACCTAGAGAGTGGTGGGCCGCTACATTTACAAGGTACATATTTGTTTGTGTATGACATCTGGCAGCAGCTGGGTTATTAACTGTGAATGTCTGCGTCAAGACGTTTTACAGGTAAACGGTGTGAATCTCTAATGTTTTACAGACTTTCACTTCATTTCACACTGGAGATTAAAGTATAAACCTAATTTAAAAAATGGGGCTACACTGACAGAAGATATGCGTGCAGTCTAGTATATGCATGTTACATGAAACTCAAAAAGTCTTGTCTTGAGGCATGGTCACGCGAAACCATTTTTTTTCCCCCCCAGGAGCAGCCTTCTTATTATAATAAATGGGAGGCCGGAAAAGTGTGGATAAAAAGTGTGAATGCACCTCATAATATAAACGCTGTTCAAGGCTGAGAACTATTACGCTACTAGAGCTGTTGAGCCAGTAGATTAAAAGGTTAATTCTCTACACTGTGAATATGACATGTCATAGATAACCTGTTGTGAATCCCTTTTAGATTTAAGAGTGTCCGCAAAATGACTCAAATGTAAGAGGAAAGATGATCGACTGGCTTGTGTTGTTGAAATTGAACGATGGGTCTCCAGAGGCGTCGGGAAAAAGAAGAACATCTTCCACGCGGAGACTTGTAACATTGTAAAAGAGTGGAATAATCATAAGGTAAGCAACATATATAAGATGTATTGTACCTGTTCTACTTTTTTTTTTTAATGATTTCTTGTTGTATAATTAGGGATGGAATCTGAAACCCAGTTATTAAACGGGCACAATAGTACTCACAAGCTCCGACCTCATGGGTTCTTTTACCACCAATAACTGATAATTTATTATCATACTGCAGCATCTCTGCTGCTCTCTGTGTCGCTCACCCGTTGCCGTCCTGTCTTACACCCCCACGTCGCCCTATAAAGCCGCCAACAGGCTTAAACAACAGCTGTCTGTATGTATTCTAACTATTTAAGTCTTTTAACTTAGCCGCAAGGGAATCACATCCTCCCTCCGATACCGCCTGTGGTCTCTGTTCATTATTATTTATTATTTATGAACAGTCTCTCGTGGATCATTTATTTTATTGTCATTTTAGATTTTTTTGCAGTGAGATATTATTGAGTGTCTTTGATGTGTTCTTTTTTGTATTTTTTAAATAATATATTAAAAAGCAATTATTTAGTGATAAGAGTATTGATGAAGAAGATAAACGATAAGGGATATCAATAAGAATAGAAGTAATATAATAGTTGATAAAACCCTAACGACAGACAGCCAGCTCTAAGTAGAAAACACTTCAGTACCAAGCAAAGGGTTAAGGTCGGATGTGTCTCCCAAACAAATAAAACATTTAAAAAAAAGCTGTGTCACAACTTCAGCTGGAGCATACCTGCATATATATATATATATATATATATATATATATATATATTGTGTGTGTGTGTATATATGTATGATGAGGTGAGATAAATGTAGAAAAAAAACTATATATATATATATATATATATATATATATACTGTGGCATCACAAGGGGACAGGTAGTGGATGGGCGCTACAGAGTGGCCACCAGTGCAAAAACTACATCTCCCAGCCTGCCTCACCGCTCACCCAGCTGCAGCTGCTTAAGGCACCTGATTGAGGCAGGGCTGGGAGACTTAAGGGAGAGCACCTGGGAAGGAGAAGGAAGAGCGGAAGGTGAACCCACGGGCACCTGGAAGAGGACAACAAGGGAGAGGACCTCGTAGCCTGGATTCACCAGGATTGAGTTTTTGTTTGGTTAATTAACCACTTTCTCCTCCGGGATGTTTTGTGTTATCTAACTGGACCTTTTTTTTGATACTTTGTTGTTTTTGAATGTTACCTTGCTGGTGGGATGGGAAATAAACCTGGACTTTTGTTAAATACCCTTGGACGTGCCTGTGTTCATCTCTCTCTTGGCACCGCCCCAGGCTAGCCTGTCCTAGCGACAGCCCGTGACACTACAGGTGGTGGAGAATGCGGTCACTGGGGCCAAAGTGCGGATGATTGAGAGAGGAGATATTGACGACTTGTCCCAACTTTTTTCAGAACTTCAAACCCCAGGCCACCAATCCAAAATGGAGCCACTGATGCAGATGCTGTTGGAGAGCCAGAGGGCGCAGCAGGAAATCAGCGGTGCCCTGTTGGCACAGCAAATCAGGGCTAATGAACTGAAGGAGCAGGAGCTCGGGCAGAGGCCAGAGTCGAAGCCCAGGGCTGCTGATTACATCCCTAAACTTGGCGTGACCGACGATGTGGAAGCTTACCTTCATGCCTTTGAAGCTACGGCGACTCGAGAAGGGTGGCCAAAGAGACAGTGGGTTGGACTTCTGGCGCCTTTTCTATCCGGTGAGGCCCTTAAAGCCTTTCGAGATGTAGAGGCTGATATTGCCCACGACTACGACCAGTTAAAGGGGGAGATTTTGAGTCGCCAGGGGCTCACCAAATTTAGCATGGCCCACCGGTTTCATAACTGGACTTTCCTAAGCGGAGAGACGCCCCGGTCCCAAATGCACGAGTTGATACAAGTGGCGAAAAGGTGGTTGGAACCGGACAAACACAGCCCGGCAGACATGATAGAAACCCTGGTTATGGACAAGTATCTACGGGGTCTACCGTACGAGGCAAAAAAAAAAATTGGCCACCAAAAGTTAACAACGGCCACAGGGTTGGTAGAAGCCGTAGAACAGTTCCAGGCGGCCTCGGACATGCTCCAATCACCCTGTGAAGCACCGGTGGCTTCTGTCCCGGCCCGGCCAAGTGTGCGTCGCCAAAGAGGTCCGGCCCTGGCCAACCCTCACTCGGACCCACCCAGCAGAGGCGGTAGTTCACCTGGACAGCCACGAGCATTCCGGAACCCAGAGCCCCGCCAGTGCTATCGCTGTGGCAAATTCGGCCACATCTCCTGGCAGTGTGAAAGGCTAGACGAGCCCATGCCCACAGCGGAATCCGCCAGCGGCCCCCATGTCCACTTTGCTGCCCTCCTGGGCGAAAGTAGGGACCGGCGA
Source organism: Cyclopterus lumpus (assembly GCF_009769545.1). Classification (NCBI taxonomy): domain Eukaryota; kingdom Metazoa; phylum Chordata; class Actinopteri; order Perciformes; family Cyclopteridae; genus Cyclopterus; species Cyclopterus lumpus. Next base: position 7,273,756 of record NC_046974.1, read on the forward strand.
CCAACGTGCCCCGTAAAGGTGAATCGACGGGACCTAGAAGCCTTGCTCGATTCAGGAAGTGCTCGGACCCTAGTCCAGGAGGCAGTTTTGGAGGCAACGTCCCCGGCTCAAGGCGATCCCGTCCCGGTGGTTTGTGTCCACGGAGATACCCGAGAGTATCCAACCACCGTAGTGAAACTGACCACAACTAAGGGCACGTTTAATGTCGAGGTGGGAGTAATCCGGGACCTCCCGGTCCCAGTCCTGATCGGGCGTGACTTCCCAGCTTTCCGGATGCTGTGGAGGGAAGCCCTAAAGAAGCTTAGTCGGGAGCCCCGCAAACGTAAGTCGAACCATCCACAATTGAGTAAAACCTGGGTTGACGTTGCCAAACCATGCTTGTCCCCTCTAGTGTCAGTCCAAGCCTTGGCAGAAGCTTCTAGTGGAGCTGAGTCTGATGACGCTGAGCCCCAACCTGGGCCAAGTGAGGAGGACACTGATGGCCCTCGAGAAACACTGCCCCTTAAAGGTCAGTATGGAACCGCACAGTTGCAGGACCTGACTCTGGGTAATGCCTTAAGAAACGTCCAGGTCCTAGAGGGAACGTTGGTGGGAACCCGGTTGACCCCTTCCTACCCTCATTTTTCAGTGAAAAATGGCCTCTTGTATCAGGTAACAAGAAGTAAGGACCAAATCGTAGAGCAACTACTTGTGCCCCGGCCTCACCGCTCCACAGTTCTGCAGTTGGCCCACACTCACTTGCTGGGAGCGCACTTGGGCGTAGAGAAGACTAAAGAGAGGATGTTACAGAGGTTTTTTTGGCCTGGAGTCCACAAGGAGATAGAGAACTACTGCCGCAGCTGCCCAGATTGTCAGGTCACCGCTCCGAAACCGACGTACCGGAACCCCCTTATCCCTTTGCCTATTATAGAAACCCCCTTTGAACGAGTAGGCATGGATATTGTGGGTCCCCTGCCCAAAAGTGTCCGGGGGCACCAGTACATCTTGGTCATAGTGGACTACGCCACCCGTTATCCGGAAGGCGTCCCTTTAAGAAAGGCCAATGCTAAACAAATAGCAAAAGAACTGTTTCTCTTCAGCAGCCGCGTGGGGATTCCAAAGGAGATTCTTACCGACCAGGGGACCCCCTTTATGTCGAGGGTCACCAAGGAGTTGTGTGCGCTGTTACACGTGAAACAGGTGAGAACCTCGGTCTACCACCCCCAGACAGATGGGCTAGTGGAGAGGTTCAACAAGACCCTCAAAGCCATGCTGAGGAAGGCCATTGACAAAGACGGAAGAAACTGGGACCAGCTGTTACCCTACCTTCTGTTTGCGGTAAGAGAGGTGCCTCAGGCTTCCACTGGCTTCTCACCCTTTGACCTGTTGTATTCTCACAAACCCAGGGGCCTTCTGGACATCGCCAAGGAGACGTGGGAGGAGCAACCCTGTCCCCATCGTACCATGATTGAACATGTGGGGGCGATGCGGGACCGGATGGCAGCTGTGTTCCCCATTGTGAAGGAACACATGGAGAACGCTCAGAGGGATCAAAGGGCCGCCTATAACCGAGCAGCACAACCCAGGGAATTCAACCCTGGAGACAGAGTCCTAGTTCTTGTCCCCACTGTGGAATGTAAGTTCTTGGCTACTTGGCAGGGGCCCTTTGAAGTAATTGAAAAGGTTGGGGAAGTCAATTACAAAGTAAGACAAACAGGGAAGAGGAAAGGTGAGCAAATCTACCATATTAACCTCCTAAAGAAATGGCATGAGCGAGAGGTGTTGTTCAATGGCCTTCCCCCCAGAGAGTCGAGAGAACCCGCCCGGGACGAGGTGCAGTTAGGCCCGGACCTCTCTCCGCACCAGCGGCAGCAGGCAAAGGAGCTGGTAGAAGGAAATCAGGAGGTATTTTCATCCCTCCCAGGCTACACCCACCTGGTGGAACATGAAGTACGCACCCAGCCGGGAAAAACGGTGAACCAAAAGCCATATCGGGTGCCGGAGGCCCGCAAGAAGCTGATTAACGAGGAGGTAAGGAAGATGCTGGCGTTGAACGTGATTGAGGAATCCAAGAGTGCCTGGTCAAGCCCCATCGTCCTGGCTGACAAACCGGACGGAACAGCCCGGTTCTGTAATGATTTCAGAAAAGTAAATGACATTTCTGAATTTGATGCATATCCCATGCCTCGTGTCGATGAGCTAATTGAAAGCCTGGGCCAGGCACGTTTCCTAACCACCCTGGATCTCACCAAAGGTTATTGGCAGGTTCCATTGTCTCCAGGGTCGAAGGAGAAGACAGCCTTTGCCACCCCGGGAGGCCTCTGGCAGTACCGGATGATGCCTTTTGGCCTGTTTGGAGCCCCCGTCACCTTCCAGCGCCTGATGGACCAAGTACTGAAACCCCATCGAGAATATGCAGCGGCCTATCTGGATGATGTGGTAATTCAGAGCCCAGACTGGGAGAGCCACCTACCACGGGTTCAGAAGGTCCTCAACTCCCTCCGACAGGCAGGCTTGACCGCCAACCCCAAAAAGTGTAGGCTGGCGTTTGGGGAGACTACTTGGGGTACACCATCGGGCGGGGCCTTGTGAAACCCCAGGATGCGAAAACTCGCTGCCATCCAAGACTGGCCAAAGCCGTTGACCAAAAAACAGGTGAGATCCTTCTTGGGCCTGGCCAATTATTACAGACGTTTTATCCCGGATTTCTCTGTGATAGCGGCCCCTCTCACCGAACTGACGACCAAGAAACATTCCCGTATGGTGACATGGTGCCCGGCGGCAGAAGAGGCCTTTAACGACCTGAAGAGGGCCTTGTGTTCGAAACCAGTCCTGATGGCCCCCGACTTTAGCAAGGAGTTCGTGGTCCAGGCAGATGCTTCTGAGATGGGCCTGGGTGCTGTCTTAGCCCAGATGAAGGAAGGTGAGGAACACCCTGTTCTGTATTTGAGCCGGAAGTTGCTGCCAAGGGAGAAGAACTATGCCACAGTGGAGAAAGAGTGCCTAGCGTTGAAATGGGCCCTGGAAACCCTCAAATATTACCTGCTTGGAAGGAGGTTCACTCTGGTAACAGATCATTCACCTTTGCAATGGATGGCAAAAAATAAGGAAACAAACAGCAGAGTAACTAGGTGGTTTTTAAGCCTCCAGCCGTTTAACTTCTCTGTCATTCACAGGCCAGGGCGACGCCATGGCAACGCAGATGCCCTGTCCCGCCGTGATGCCTTCTGGTGCTCATTCACCCTGCCGAGGACGTCAGGCCCGGGGAGAGGGATATGTGGCATCACAAGGGGACAGGTAGTGGATGGGCGCTACAGAGTGGCCACCAGTGCAAAAACTACATCTCCCAGCCTGCCTCACCGCTCACCCAGCTGCAGCTGCTTAAGGCACCTGATTGAGGCAGGGCTGGGAGACTTAAGGGAGAGCACCTGGGAAGGAGAAGGAAGAGCGGAAGGTGAACCCACGGGCACCTGGAAGAGGACAACAAGGGAGAGGACCTCGTAGCCTGGATTCACCAGGATTGAGTTTTTGTTTGGTTAATTAACCACTTTCTCCTCCGGGATGTTTTGTGTTATCTAACTGGACCTTTTTTTTGATACTTTGTTGTTTTTGAATGTTACCTTGCTGGTGGGATGGGAAATAAACCTGGACTTTTGTTAAATACCCTTGGACGTGCCTGTGTTCATCTCTCTCTTGGCACCGCCCCAGGCTAGCCTGTCCTAGCGACAGCCCGTGACACTACAATACACAGAATGTATGTAGTTGAAGTCATCCTGGCAGTGTGAAGGGAGGAAAAGAACAACAAATATTTGCATGCACTCAATCCCACATGGTTCCTCTCTTGTTTCTGGTGCTCTTTAAATATATATATATATATATATATATATATATATATATATATATATATATATATATATATATATATATATATATACTAGACTTTTAATCTTGTCACATTATCTTGTAACGTGTCATTAAATCATGAGTTTGTCCGTAATTGCTCTTGTTCATTATTGTGTAAAAACATAGCTAATCTTACACTAATTGTACATTCGTCCTCATTTAATATTTATTCTTACATCTCTATTTATTGCAACTTATTTAGTCTTTGTTGCGCTGTATCATCTGAACTTCCTCTCCGGGGATCCATAAAGAATGATCTCGCCTTTCTTACCCCTTAGCCACAGCCGTCCCAATATTTGTGATTAATCTTTTTCGATCCATGCAAAAACACACGTCGCCACTTTTTCACTGATACACCACTCGATACACTCACGTTGACTGCCTTCTTGCCCACACGCCTGTACTGTGGCCCAGTTATCATGGTAATTACGGGTTGCCATCAACGACCAGAGAGAGTGGGATGCAGTGTATTATTTGTATATGTATATATGCATGCAGAATGCTGGATGCCTATTGAGCAACACTCCTCAAAAGAGCAGTAAAGATTTAATATCGCTTTTTTTACTGTTATTGAAGGAATTGCTTATACACGTACGAGAGTTTAATGGACAGTCCATGTTTGAAAAAAATAAAAAAATACACATCCATAAATGTACATGTATGTTTTTCTAAAGATGTGTGTGTGTGTGTGTGTGTGTGTGTGTCGGTAGCTGCAGCAAAGTGGTAAATGACTGCTGCTGTTGTTTGAGAGTTGTAATGTGAGAGCCTTCTCATGTTTCATGGCCCTCCAGGGCTCCATAGTCTCAGGACGTCATGTTTATGTCCCATCAATATTCCATCGCCATGGAGAGCCGTTATCCCCATTAACCCACACATGAACACACAAACACAAACGCGCACAGAAAAACGCACGCGGGCAAAAATATAACTAGTACAGTCCACAAAAAGACATCCGGAAAAATGCTGCTATGCTGTGTGTTTGCAAATGCTCAGCCACAAATACATGTTCAACTAAAAAACACACACACACACACACACACAGCATATTCATGCTTCCCAAACACATGGACTATTCACGACATCACGTTACCTCGAAATACAAGGGAAAACATCTTAAAGATAACTGTAAAGGCTTTCAAAGCGATCATTCAAAAGGTTCAAGGGAGTAATTGCACTTTGCAAAACGCTGTGCTTAGAAAAGGTCATTCTCTGTTTTTCCGGCCAAACGCTTCCATCAGAATGCCATCCGGTTCTCTCAGTGCCACCTGATGCAGCCTTTTCCAGACCACAGAGAACAAAAAGGAAGGAATAATGCACCGCTCTGCTCCCTCTGCTTGCACACCTGCTCCCTTCTGCTCTGTGTCTTCCATTCTGTTCTGTGTCTTCCATTCTGGTCTGTATCCTCCATTATGCTCTGTATCCTCCATTCTGCTCTGTCCTCAATTATGCTATGTGTCCTCCCATTATGCTCTGTGTCCTCCATTCTGCTCTGTGTCTTCCATTCTGCTCTGTGTCCTCCATTCTGCTCTGTGTCTTCCATTCTGCTCTGTGTCTTCCATTATGCTCTGTGTCCTCCATTCTGCTCTGTGTCTTCCATTATGCTCTGTGTCTTCCATTATGCTCTGTGTCCTCCATTCTGCTCTGTCTTCCATTCTGCTCTGTGTCTTCCATTCTGCTCTGTGTCTTCCATTCTGCTCTGTGTCCTCCATTATGCTCTGTGTCTTCCATTCTGCTCTGTGTCCTCCATTCTGCTCTGTGTCCTCCATTCTGCTCTGTCTTCCATTCTGCTCTGTGTCCTCCATTCTGCTCTGTCTTCCATTCTGCTCTGTGTCCTCCATTCTGCTCTGTGTCTTCCATTATGCTCTGTGTCTTCCATTATGCTCTGTGTCTTCCATTCTGCTCTGTGTCTTCCATTCTGCTCTGTGTCCTCCATTATGCTCTGTGTCTTCCATTCTGCTCTGTGTCCTCCATTCTGCTCTGTGTCCTCCATTCTGCTCTGTCTTCCATTCTGCTCTGTGTCCTCCATTCTGCTCTGTCTTCCATTCTGCTCTGTGTCTTCCATTCTGCTCTGTGTCCTCCATTCTGCTCTGTGTCTTCCATTCTGCTCTGTGTCCTCCATTATGCTCTGTGTCCTTCATTATGCTCTGTGTCCTCCATTCTGCTCTGTCCTCCATTCTGCTCTGTGTCTTCCATTCTGCTCTGTGTCCTCCATTCTGCTCTGTGTCCTCCATTCTGCTCTGTGTCTTCCATTCTGCTCTGTGTCTTCCATTCTGCTCTGTGTCCTCCATTCTGCTCTGTGTCTTCCATTATGCTCTGTGTCCTCCATTCTGCTCTGTGTCTTCCATTCTGCTCTGTGTCTTCCATCCTGCTCTGTCTTTTCTCGACCTCTCGCCGATGTTCCGTACTTGCTGCCGTCTCCTTGGTCCTTCGCACCTTTCTGCCACTCGCTCATCCTCCAAATCGAAATGCCGGAGACCGACTTTTCCTCTCACTTTGATACAGATGTGTACTCTCCAACAATTTAATTAATTCCCCAAAAAATACTAACGTGACCTTTTGGTTCAATAAAAATCAGCGACGGTTTGCAATGTACACACACACACACCTGTTAGCAGGCGTGCATGGGTTACACGCAGACTATGTTTGCCAATATTCCACAAAAGAATATTTCAAAAGACTTCTTATTTCAAATGGAGCATTTTTTTCCGATTAAGATACAATTCTAATTTTAGGAGCAATCTTTGGTCATGTATAATTAGCACATTCAGAATATGTCTCAATTAGGATTTTTACTGCAGTTTGCGACAAGCGACCCTTTTGCCTGTTTTACACAAAGTACCGAGCCAATGACAGCAGGTGGAAAAGGAGGATGGACGAAATGTGCAGCAAAAACAGGAACATTTAGTGCACCGTTACACCCTCCCTCTCTTTCTCTCACACACGTACACACCTTATTAAAAGAATAAATTGTATGAAAAAAACTAAAAACAAAACAAGATGCTTTAAAAGGTACCAAGACAAAAAAAAACTAATTATCACCTATACGCTAAAAGCTAACCAAGTGGGGTTATTCATCCACTTCTAATTCATCCACTTAAGTCAAGGCTTAAATCAAAGGGTGACCGGGCTTTTGCCATCAGAGCCCCTCGACTTTGGATCGACCTACCTGAGGGGATAAGACTAGCAGAATCAGTAGCTTCTTTTAAATCACTTCTTAAAACCCATTTTTATTGAACTGCTTTTAAGTGATGTCGTCCTTTTATGCAGTTTCCCCTATTTTTGTTTGTCTGTTCTGCTTTACTTTGTATTTGTAATTTTCTATTCTGTTCATTGCCTCATGTATTTTCTGAAATGTTTACTTGTATTGATGTTATGTTTTTACCTTGCTTATATGTAGAGCACTATGTAAACTCTGTTTTTAAAGGTGCTATATAGATAAATGTATTATTATTATTAATTCTAAAAAGGCAAACATCCACTTCAATTCTTCTGTTATGGCAATTATGTCAGACTGGAATGGTGATTGTGAAAAGACATATTTTTGCACTTATTGATTGTAAAGCATAAGTCCACACTGAAAACTGGAATACGCAACCATTTTGTCATTATTGTATGATTATACATATTGATTCAGAGTAATGTTAACTAGCATGTGTCTGAATTGAAACAGAGGCCGTCGTTATACATCAATATCAACAACACTGCTTTCTAAAAGGTTAGGCTGCCGAAGATTCGGACCAATCGGAAAACAGTTTCATTGATTTCCTGCGCAGATATATACGAGTTCATAAAGTTTGTGTGACGCGACGGATTAGAGGCGCGTCTGGCTTCTCTCGTTGGTAAACTTTACAATCACATTTGTTGATTGGATTGTCCAAAATCATAGAGAAGCAAAATTAAATTAATTAAAAAAGGAGATTTTTAAAAAATAAATTCAATCTATTTGCATAGCCGAAAATCATAAATGTCCCTTTCCAGTCTGTATAGTCCATGTTATCCTCTGTCCCTCGCATCGGGAAAAGGAAAAACTCCCAAAAAAAGTAACCCGATCACATGACAGGTTACAACTGGGGTGGAATTATATAGTTTATCATAATTAACTGTGGCTTATATCAATGTACGTTCCAACCACATCTACCAGCATCACAACAGGAAGTCAGTGCTAAGGTATAAAGCCCGCCTCTTGCATGATTTGATTCGGCTGCCTCTGTCAATTGTGACATTGAGGCTTGACAGATGATCACATGGCTCGTTTATGGAGCAGATTCAGACTGGGAAATATATAAAAAGGGAAAAGGCTGGAGAGGAAGACAGGACCACTGGAGAGGCTTCTGAACCACAGTGATTGGTGTGAAATCACATATAAATGATGGTCTTATTGTTGAACCCCAGTAATAACTTTGAGTTGGTGGCTCTGGTGTATTGTTAATCAAGCAAGCTTTCACCTGTAATCACACAACTCTGATAAGACAGCATGACATCAAAAAAGTGTTTAATTAACCACCTGCTCTCACTCACACACACACACACACACGCGCACACACACACACACAGCTGGATTTGCTATTGGTAATATTGTCGGCATTATCATTTTTACTTGGACACAGTGTGAATATGAATAATACCCCACTGCATCAGAGTGTCTGTGACCTTTTTCTGGAATATGAAAGAAATGCATCAATTATCTCACTTTTCATTTCCCTTTCCATCTCTCTTAGCCACTAAGCACTTGTGCATACACAATTCATTATAGATAATCAACGTTGAATCTATATATGCTATAAATGTCCATGCCCCATCTAGAAATATGCCTTTATGTGTCCATTTTTTTTTCTTCCTTCAGAAACGCAAGTAGGCGGAGGTGGAGAGTTAAAAAAAATAAAATAAAAATAGGAACGAAGATTAAAAAGAATTGCAGATCCTCCTTTTGATTTTTTGGAAATTGCCAACTTAATTTTCGAATGTCAATTTGGAATCCTGTCGTCGCGTACACACAACCTGGACACGCTTGCTTGTGGCGCACAATTAAAGACTAATTTCCTTCCATTTTATGGTTTTGACGGCTCAGATTCGGGTGCGTTTGCTTTTTCTCTGCAGTGTTGAGCAATTGCAAAAGTTCTTATGACGACACGGGATGATCTCTGCCTACTACACCGCATTCACATTGAATTTGCTTCCCCATTCAAGGGGGGAAAAAAAAGTGAAAATATATATATGGAAATGTATAGGATGTATACATTTATTGGCAGTTTCTTTTTTTCTGATCTCTCCTGCTTCTCTTTATCCACCTTCGCTCTCCTTTATTTTGCCTCAGCAGAATCTATTTCACTACCTACCGTCATACTTATCATATTTTAATACCTGAAAAGTTATGCTATACCGTTTCGTGTCAAACCTCAAACTTGCCCAGAAATTCCCACAACATACAATACTCTACAGGGCTAAGCAATACATAACTAAATCACATTTCTCTAAAAAGTGAGACAAAAAGACTGCCGTTTGGCAACCAACCTTTTTTTTTTTTTTTTCATTTTTCTTTAATAGATCCGTTTTCCATAAAAGTTGCAACCCATTTTTAAAAAATGTCAAAAGTTGAAACTAAATTAAATGAACTTGTAAAAATACTTGAATGTCTTTGGAAGGTTGTAGGAGGAGCAATAGGTCCTCTTTAATAAGATAGAGTCAACATTTCCAAGTTAAACCCTCAGAATGTATGTGTGTCACATCATAGCGGCACACTGACATTACAGATGACATTTTCAAATGCAAATTAACAAACGGTTGGAATCTCATTTTGCAAGCTGAAAGCCAGGGTTCAGACGGGAAACATCATGTTGGTCGTTGTGATCGTGAAGAAGAGCTCGCTAATTATTTTCTAAATCAAAAATAGTTATTCAATCAGCTTTTGCTTACATTTGCTCCCCTTTTCACATTTCGGCATAATCCGGATCGAAATGTTTAGTGCGTGTTACAATTCTGCAATCGAACCAGTTGCAATCGGCACCGACTCCATGACATATTTGGTTCATTCGTTTTTTTTTGTGTTTTTTTTTAAACAAACATTAACATTCTTTTAAAAAGGTATATACGCAACTAGTTTGCAACTTTTTCATTATAGATGAAAAACCTAAAAAGACATTTAGAAATAGTCAAACCTTTTAAAGGTGGAACAAAAGCACATTTTAGGTCAGTTTTTGATCTATAGTAAATCCATGAAAACATCCAGACAAAAAAACAATTAATAAATAATTGCAATGAGATGAAATTCTGTTTGGAAAGATGTGTCTGGCCCAGCGTGCCATTTATAATTTCATACGGTGTGTCTGCATTAGAAATCGCCTATAGAGTAGCCATGCATACAGACTGGCAAATCAATAGCTTCCTTTTGGATTGCCATTTCAAAGGCCTGCATGGAATCTAATTTAAATTGTGACTCATGTTCACATCAATAAGCATGTATAATATAGCTTAGCAGTTTTGCAAAAAAAAGGATGTGTGTCTAACAGCATTCACAAGTGTGGACACACACACTTTCTTATCTGTGTGTAGGCGGGTTATCGGTTGCGTCTATACACGCATGACAATCTTAATATATGTACTTGAGCAGCTATAGTTCTGTGTGTGTGTGTGTGTGATAATTATAATGATCTGAGGGTTCTCTGGTATCTAAAGTGAAACCCTTCATTTTTTTTGCTTATTCCAGTCACACGTGCCGCAACGGCCAAACTCAACATATTACAAGACCGACTGGAACACTGTGTCGGACTTTCTGGACCATTATTAAACTGGTTTTAATCCTACTTGACAGGACAGGGACTACTTTTTAGGTAATTCAGGTTCAGGTTACTTTATTTGTACCCGTAGGTCGACTTGTTTCGCAATGGAAAGTGAGGCATTCATCTCGACACACATTACAATGGACACAGACATGATGATAAAAAGTACACAAAGCCACAAATCAGTGCACTGTTATTATTATAATTAGTTCACCTGAATTATGTTTTTGAAACCGCTTTGTTCTACACCGTGGAACTAAATACCTCCGTCTAGAAGGGAGAAGCTGAAGCTCCCTGTGCAAAGTGTGGGAGTCGTCCTTTATCCGTTGTAACTGTGTGGTGTTCAGGGACTCTGGGCTCAGCTGGGACTCACCAATCAGCCTGCTACACATCCGGGAGGAAAATTCCATTTAACATCTATATGCTTCCACTGGCTCAGATTATGGAAAACAACAACATTCTAAAGGTTATCCTTTTTATTTTACTTTGTCATTGTTGTCTACGGTGGTTATTTGGAGAAAATATGCAATTCAAATTAATTCACATGCTTTGATTAAAAAACTAATCTTTGCAAAGCAGTTTTAACTAAGTTTTAGAATGTATGCCATATTGCTGTCAACACACCTCCATCAAACAACTTTAATAATTCACGTTTCTCACCAAAAACGACATTTTATTTTAAATTACATTTGAACACATGTTGACAGCATCAAACGTGCCGCTCCAATATACATTTTTACTGAGTGGAGCTTGAACACACCATGCATATCAACGCCTCCGTGATGTCAGCAGATGAGCCGGTCCCTGTGACTCCTCTGAGCTTCATCCATGTAGATGAATTACAAAATAATAAGTGTCTGAATAAGGGAGTTGTTCCAGCGGTTTTTAAGTGTCTAAAGAGATGTTGCTGAAACAAGGTGTGAGCCATTGGATGATCAGGTTTTACAAGGATAAACCCTTTTGAATATTTCTACTTCATAAATAGGTATCCACATTGTTTTAACCAGTTGCATAGCCTGCTGTAGCTTTTCCAGATGTGACCAACCATAGATGAATATTGTTATACCAGTCGTCCATTTTCATGGCATCACATTCACTAAAAGCTGTTTCAGGAAGGATATCCTTGCCAAATATTGTAGTTACTTCAACGATGTTAAAGCATTTTTTTACCCACTCATTTCATTTCTATGGTATGAATTTCCAGATGCATTTTTGGCACAAGGTCTCATTATCTACTGGCCAAACATGTCCATTTGTGTGTATGCCAAGAGCCTGTGTCTGTGTAGGGATGTGTGTGTGTGTGTGTGTGTAAGCGTAGGTGTGTGTGTGTCTTTGTCTTTGTGTCTCAAGACGGCTCTAGTCTGTCATTAATTTCCTTTCAATTTCTTCAGATGGCATGCCATCTCTCCTCCCTTTTGAAACAAGTATCAAAGATGAAAGATGTAGCCATCGTTGTCGCAATGTAGACGATTGTTGCCATGGAGATGTCGGCCAACCTGAAAGTTTGCTATTGGTACAGGTCCCTGAGATGAATCATCGCCTTGTATTTCAAACCCCTTTTTTCTTTTTTAAAGAAATTGCAAAATCTGAAAATCATCGCAGAACGTACGATACGACAGATTAAATCTACTTAAGAAGTTCTCACAATTTGACCATACAAAAATACTTCTAATGCATCTAGCCTTGTGTCATGGATAGATTGTACATAAGCACTTCCTCTTCCTCTTAAATGAGCCTTTTGAAATAGTTACTGTATTTCTGAATGGAACACTTCATCATTTATCAAAACTCCAAAGAGATGAAATGGACCTGTACCTGTATCGCATTTTTCTAGTCCTCCGACCACTCAAAGTACTTTAACATCACATGTCCACATTCAGCCATTCACACCCATTCACACACCGATGGGAGGGGCTACCCTGCAAGGTACCGCCTGCCCATCAGGACTCTTGACTAACAAGCAATTTGGGGTTACGGGTCCAGCCTGTATCTGAAAAGTACAGTGGCACCACTGTAACCTCGGACAATTCATTTTTAATAAATAACATTATGGACATGATTAGAGATATTCATAAAAAAGGTATTACACATGTTGTCTCTAGTTGCTACTGAAATACACGTGTCATACTCTGCATACCAATAATGAAATAATACCAATGACAAAATATATTCTTCTAATTATTGTAGAATATTTTGAAAGCTGTTTTGAACGTCAAGCCAGGAATGACTAATAACAGATCCTGTGTTATTGCGACATCAGTTTATGTCATAACACTGTTCAATAATTCACCCTTTTATCCGGTCATTAATGACCCTTTGTCTGTGTTGATCATACATTTGTAAACCTATATATTTACACTGAGACACTGATTTAAAGTCAGTGGTTTAATATAGACACTAACAGCTTGTTCTATATTATATTCTGTACAAAGCTTTCATATTGGCCCAAATTGCACATATTTGTACAATTGGACAACATAGAAACCAACATGTATGCGATAGGCAGAAGTCGGCCAATACATCGGGCGGGGTCTAATTTCTATGATTCCGCATTGCGTGCATTAATATTCTTCTTATAGTTTGTATTGGTATTTAAATTCAACACAGATAGAGCCGTCTCTATTTTTACTGTCTCTCACAATTCTGTGTGGATAATTCCGTAACCATCTTCTTCTCAGGTTCTGTACGTTTATTCATGCGTCATCCCCATTTCACTTGTGTTCCATATTTGTCTGTAAACCTCTGTCCTTCAATACTCCGATGCCTTTGTGGTTCATAACGACGCGCCGTACAACATATGTTCATTTGAAAATGTGATCATTGTAACTACATGTTGCTGTTTGGGGGAGTCTGGTATACGCTCGGCAGCCATGAAGTGTCAGGCACAGCGGGATGGAGAGAATCCTCTCCAGTAAAAAAGGTTTGCCCGGCCTTTCTTCACCAAGGGAGTTCTGGTTACGGTACGACTGAGGTTTGAGGCGTCTTTTGTGGTTAAAAAATCAATAAAAATGTCTGGCCGATGTACGAGTTTCGGTAATTGTGTTACTCTATTGCCGCCAGTGCGAGTATGTGTGTGTTGATGTATCTCAGTGCTATAGTGTAGCTATATAAGCTTCAGAGACATCCAGTTAATAAACGTATGTATTGCTAATGCTTCAACTGTCCCTAGTAAGCAATGAAAGCACCTTTAACCACACACACCATTCCCATGGTTTTAATAAAAGCACTTTAATCACATTACTTAGTGTATTATATTTTTTAACAACCCTACTGCGTGCCAGTTAAGAAACCACCGACTGTCCAACCGCGACGTGAATATGTGTTTTCATATAAGACGGATTGAAGACCTTCATACGTACGGTGCTTTTTTTATATTAACTCACCCATTTCAAGCATTCCGTGCTTGTGACCCGAAAGTAAAAAAAAAAAGCAACTCACAGCAGTGTTCCCCAGCCTCTTAAAACTCAGTAATGTCTACCTGCAATCCACAGCTGCTTCTCTATGGCTATTAGCTGTGAGCACAGAGTGATTTCCGTCTCTTTTGAACACTTTTTGCACGTCTCCAGAGATAAATGCTATCCTCTACTTGGTAAGAAAAAGAAAGAAATAGTCCATTTTCTTGCACAGCAGCAATGTGTTTTTCCTTCTTCTCTTACCTTGCAACACCTGTGTGGCTGTGGGGTCTTATTTACAACCCTTTGCGTACGCACGGAATGGGGCCTGCAGGAGGCGTATACGCGACTTGCCACTCAAAAGTTGAGATCCATAAAAACAAACCCGCGAGCATAATGTGCACCTGTACGGAAGGTCTGACCCATGCGTGCACACATGATGGAGACAGGGGAATGTGGCGACGCGGGTAGTAGTGCGGTGTGGAATAGAAGCTAGATTGTAGAAGTGAATTATGATACGCATATCGATAACCCTTACACATATCACTTCACATAACATTTAAACCAGCAGTGTCATTTGGTGCAAGTGTTTAGGGTCCAATTCTTCGACAAGCAACTCAAGTTCAGAAAAAGATCCTTTCCTGGTCTTCCCTCTCTGGAGAGAACCACTGATCAGCAGTTCAGAGTTCAATGTGATGCATCAGCATGTTTGAGGTACTTTCCATTGGCCATATAATTGAACAAGGGGCGTGTAGAGGGTGGGATCGGAGGCGGAGCCACGTGCGAACGTTTCCAAGTTCCATTTAGTGCGGATCCTGCACCCTGTTAAATGGCCGGTGAACGAGAGCCCTGGGCGTATGCTTCGTTCTCTTATTTGACAGACAGCTGGACACCATCGTGTGCTCGAACTTGGTAGAGAGACACCACGGAGTCAGACTTTTGGATTGCGAGTCATATTTGGTCAAGCAACATCTTTTAAAGAGCAATACGTTGTCTGAGCCAAAGTCAGCTTATTGTAGATATCAGCAGGTGTAATGTTGGGCCAATATTTAACGGGAAATTGCAGTTCAGAAAATACAAGATAAAATACGTTTCAGGTCAATTACAAATAGTTTCTCCGTTACGTAGCTTGTTTGCCAGAGAACACAACATATACAATTGGTCTACTTCTGAAAGCAGTTTGTTTCCTGTTACGCATCCATTCACCAGTAACCTCACACACACACTTGACCTCCATGACGAAAAAAATATACATGTGTGAGTATATATATATATATTACATATTTCGGCCTCGGGTGAAAACAGTGTCCAAAGGTGAATAAATATTTCTTATTAGTTCCCTAAAATGTGAATGTCTACACAGCTGAACTGAACTAAAGTATCGATGCAAACTTCCTCGCTGAATACATGCGCACTTGAATTTTATGTCAAAATGATGGAAGGTTATTTATGTTGAGGGCGGAAGACTTGAGGGACAAACCATCTAATCTCACATATCAAAGTTTCCTATATCTGCCACACATTATTAAACGGTCTGCAAAACTTCACCTGAATTAAATCTGTGCACTACCCATTCATAGATCCAATATAATGTTGACGTGCAACCAGGTGGATGCAGAGATGCTGCAAAAGAAAAAGTATTTGAGGAAACCCTGAAGGGATCATAAAAGTCACGATCACAACTGTGAGCAAATCTACCACCGAACATTTTAAAATTAATTAGCAGCTAACTGGTGTGACTCGAGAATTCATTTTTAGGGCTTTTGCAAAGAAAAGAGCCCATCTGGCGTCACAACCCTAACGTTTTGAGCATAATATCAATCTGGTGAAATTCATTACAAGCAAAATGTGCCCCACTGAGAAAAATGGATTCCAGAAGAATATTACTCCCCCAACCCCGGGGAATAAAACTGAGCAGCCAATACACGCAAATAAAAGAAGCGTCTCGTTGGATCATGTGTTTCTAGCAGCAAGACAGATAAGCCCCCCCCCCCCAAAAAAAGACAGTCTCTCTCACAGCAGGACATAGCCATGCACGCATATTAGACTTTCATCATTATTGTGAGATGAACGTCCATGAAAAACTGAAACGGGATGCGTCGGAAAATGATTTGACCTCGGGATCGTGACCGACTAGTTTTGAGATTTACTCGAGTTGACGACAACTATACGCCTGTTAACGTATGCAAGTGCCATAAAAACCTTCGCAAAAAATTAAGCCAATACTTAATCAACACCTGTTCAATAAACATGGGAGCAACAAAAAACCGAAAAGAAATCGATATTTGAATTTGAATGTGCTCCGTCTGCGGGCAGGAGGACAGGAGGAAGGACTGATGGGCAGATTGACTGATGCCGGTGTTCTTCATTCATTATTCAAAGTACTTCATTCAGTATTTTGTTCTCAGGAACATGATTTATTTTATTGGACCCTTCAGATTAGTTTCCGTCAGGAAGACGATACGTGTGCATGCTTAGGCTTATGGTTTATGTCTCATACATCTGCCATACGCTCCTCTCATGCATAGTCCCTCATAACCCACATATTCAATTATTTAGCCAATTACTTAAATCCATTGTATTTTGCTCATAACTTCTTACGCGTGTTCTGCAATTGTTCCATTTTCATCATATTCTAGTAATTGCCCATATCATTTTTTTATTTTTTTTTCTGATATGAGTGTTCATATCCATCATTTTGGTTAAGTGGTGCTATATCATCGTATCTGGTCCTATTCGTTCAATTTTTTTTATATAGTCCATATTCTCGTATTCTCGTAAATGTTGTCATAGGCTATCTGCTACATTCTAATTGCTTCTGTAATTGCTCAAAAACATCATATTCTGACAAGTGGCATCCATTTCATTGTAAATCAAAGTGGTGTCGGATCCATCACATTGCTATTTGTCATGGTCACTGCTGACCTCTTTTTGGTTAAACCCATTTCTTATGAGTGATGTATGATTTATTAAAAAGGGGCAGGTAATGGAGACTTACTGCTTTGCCAGATCTATATAAATTCCTGCCTGTCATTCCAGTACACGATAAAGCCACGTTGTCTAAGCTCTAACTGTTGCTCATCGGGGCAACGCTGTCCTCAAGCTCTGGCTGGCTACGGTCAAATAAAACTAATAATGCATAAAAAAATGTTGTCAAGACTTTATCATCAGAAATCCTCTGTGAACAATAAACAATTATATTTTCTTCATCTGACTCTCCTGATTGAAAGGAAGTTCAGTCAGGGAGACGATACTTTCGCAGGCTTAGTCGTGGAGTTTATTCCTCATACATCTGTCACTCACTCATGATTTCCGTGCCGTCATTATTCGGCACTGTCAATCATGAAATCAGCTGTTCTGATCAGCTGGTCTCTACAGTTGATCCATACAGGTCCCACCTCGCAGTTCGTTACATCATGACGCGTTCAGGCTCCGTTCAGTGAAAACGAGTATTGGACGGAGGTAAATTATCACGTGATGATGTGTTCACATGCGCTCTCGCAAAATGAATCCATTTGTTTGAAGATGTTTTTAACAAGACATTACAGAGGAAATTAAGATCTGTTTACAATACCTCGAAGCAGCTTATAATACATTGTTAAAACTATTCAATCATTACAAATACAATCTTTTATTTCCCAAAATAAATTGAGTTTCATGATCCGTTGCACCCCTAATCCTGAGCATACCGCCCTGCTGCTGTCTCGGTTAAACGTGATTGTTTCTCCACCTTCAGTACGTTCACGCTGCTGTTACGCGCCCCTCCACCTCCCCATCTCAGCCCAGCCTTTGCAGATCCGTCAGCCTCATCAGCAGCCCCAGCAGCAGCACCAGGCCTGGACACAGGGTGATGTATCAGGGTGATCCAAAGACGTTATCATCACATACATCTGTTAATATTAAACAAGGATCTTTTCTTCATCTGACTCGTCTCTCCTGACTGAAATATTCACGAGTTCAATAGTGATTTTGATGTTTCAAACAGATATGTTGCTGCTCTAGAAACAACATGCGGCCTAGTTATATAGCCACAATATCCAATTCCAATTTGTTTACATACGAAAATTAATTTCTATTATTTTTAAAAAGGAAAACCCAGACTAGCCTAACACAAACATTTATCTTAAGCAAGTCAAAAAACAAGGTAGATAGTCTTCTATATCTTTCTTCATTTTTCAACTGCACAGATCCGACACACACAACTGTATTAAAATGAAGTCCCGGCATGGCGCTCTCCTCTCCATCTTGGGGAAGGATTCATTTTTATTTCTGTTCTGGTGATTTATAGGGCCAACAGGCTGCTATTAGTTAGCTTAAAAAATGTCTGTGCACTGAGAAATACCAGCTTTTATTGGACCAGACATGCCCCAACTTCTCCCTTCCTGCAGCTGAGAAAACAAAACTAGTATAAAGTATGCACACGCAGGCACTTTTAACCCCAGTTAAAAGTTGTTTCTCTTCAATCATTGCCCTTCCTCTTTTCTCAAGCCCAAGTAAATTTAATAATTTGATGAATCTTCAGCATTTGTCACAACTGTGTTCGATACGCTTGGTGGACATCCATTGGTCGGTGTGTAAAATGTCACAGCAAAGGTGACACAAAAGACGTCGAGGGAAATGAATTGACGCTCAGCCTGGAGGTTAACGAGCTCACCGGCCTCAGCGTATTCTAAATGCTGCTGGTTGCCGTTGCCAAACAAAGGGCGCCGGTCTTACTTGAGCTGTAATATAGTTTTATTTGCCCTGTGTTTTCGGAACTGGGTTTCCATCACTGTAAAACACGGAGTGAGCCCATTCTCTTTCATTGTTTTGCCTCCAGCTGGTCACTTCCTGTTCAGCGACGAATCGATAAGGAAATGACAACCAT
Source organism: Cyclopterus lumpus (assembly GCF_009769545.1). Taxonomy (NCBI): domain Eukaryota; kingdom Metazoa; phylum Chordata; class Actinopteri; order Perciformes; family Cyclopteridae; genus Cyclopterus; species Cyclopterus lumpus. Next base: position 7,292,673 of record NC_046974.1, read on the forward strand.
GTGACCGTGACACGTTCATTAAGTGTACGCCCAGTGACACCCGTCGTCGGAGGCAGCGTGCAGAGCTGCCACAATTAGCCAGTTTTATTGATTTAATAAATGAAATAGGTCGCCAACTGCTTCACTAGATGAATAATATATTTTTTTTAATGTATTTTCTGAAATGCCAAAAATTTGCTTACTCCACCTTTTCAAATGATTTGATACTTCTTTGTCGTATCAGAATCAGAATCAGCATTTGGTTTAGTGCAGATAGGATTTTACATACAAGGACGTTGCTTTGGTGTACTGGTGCTGAGACAATACTTCATACAAAATATATATATATAAAAATATTATTAGAAAATTAAGAAATATGTCAAATGTAACCATTTAAAAAGATGGAAAAAAGAATGTGCAGATATGTGCAGTATATACATGGGGATGTGCAAAGGTTGACAATATTAGGAAATGAAAAGAATATCCAATGTACAGAGATAGCAGTCCAGAATGTTATCTCCGGGCCTTGTTGATGAGGCCAGCTGCTCAGTTCTTGTGACTCGAGGTTTTGGTCCTGATGGGCCGTACGTAGCCTCCTGCAATTCAGAGAGTTTGTGTCCAGGGTGGGAGGGTCAGCTCCAATTCCCCTGCCCGCCTCAGGGTGCTGGAGGCGTACAGGTCCTGGAGGGACGGAAGATCTCAGCCAATCGCCTTCTGAGCAGAGCCAATGATGCCCTGGAGTCTGACCTTGTCCTTAGCTCCCAACAGATGGTGATGTAGGAGGTGAACATGGATTTCATGATGGCAGTGTAGAAGTGCACCATCATTCTCTGAGGCAGACTGAACTTCTTCAGCGGGCATCAGGAAGTTCTACGATTGGCTTTTTTGATGAGGGCGCTGAGGTTCAGCAGATAAAGCGGATCACCAGATGGTTAATCCCCCCCCCACCAGAGATGAGTCCAATGAGGGTGGCGTCGTCCCCAAGCTTCGGGAGCTTGATGAACTGGTGATTGGAGGTGCAGCTGTTGGTGTAGAGGAAGAAGGGCCGAGGGGGAAGGAAGCAGCCTTGAGGGGAACCGATTGTCCACGACTCTAAGACGTGTTTCCCCACCTGCTTAGTGTCAGACAGGAAGTCGATTAACCAACTGCAGGTGGAGTCGTGAACGTACGTTTGGGAGAGCTTGTCCTGCAGAGGAGGGATAATGCTATTGGAGGCTGAGCTGGAGTCCTTAAACCTGGATCCTGGCTTTGGTTCCTGAGGTCAATGAGGATTTTGAAGTGTGACAGAACAAGGGACTCAAATGACTTCACGAAGCTCAAGCGGAAGTTCAGTAAGGAAGACACTCGTTTACACTCTTGTTCATTCATAACCAGCCTCTAAGTCTCACAGCGATGGCTCCATCAGCTGATTGGGGGCGTGTACGATGAATGAACCAATCGGATTCGGCGCAGTTTCTGTAAGCCGACTTTTAAAATGGGTTATCCTCTCTGCTGCTGTCAGTTGTCATTTCAGCTCAAACCGATGCGACCCTCCTCCACCCGAGGCTCCTCCAATCAGCATCAGTCCTGCTCATCTTTCTTCACCACCACCAGTGTCTGGACTCCAGTGGGATTCTGCCTTCACAGATGTCAGCATCGCTACCCCGTGCTTATCCTAATTCAGGATGGAGTCCAATCGCCAAAGACTTTGCACTTTTCAAATATATGCAATTGTAATAAATTATTGTTAAACTCTAAAACAAGTCTCTCCTGACTTCATAACAACGGAGGTGAGGAGAACCGTTTTGTAGTCATTAGGTCCTTGTTTATTACAGGGAATATGGTGAAGGTCTTGAAAGCTTGTACAGATGAGAGCGATGATAGTAAACTTAATATTTGTGGGGGTTTTGGATCGTCGGTCATATATTTGGGCTGCAGGGAATTATGAAGGGAATTTTCTAAAGATTTGACAGACATGTGGTCAATTATTGCCGAAAATAACTCTCACATCAATCAATGATTAAAGTAATCGTTTAGTTGCATCCTAGTAAGGCCGCATTTTGACTTCTCGTTTCTTTTTTAATGACCACATGACGGCAGCAAGAAATAAAATGGTGGAGATGATCGATACGTAGGAGGGAGAAAAAGAAGAAATTGAGTTGTGAAAAAAAAAATAAATAAAAATAAGTAAACAACAAGAGAGGTTGAGGCGAAAGGGGAAAGAAAGGATGAGCTAAAGAGACAATAGAAACGAGTGAGAGTAAAACGGAAGAGTGACTGAATGGAGAAGATCAAATGGAATGAGATAACACTGAAAGGAGATGACACAAGGAGAAAAGACCAGATTACAAACAGAGAGAATGACTTAGTGACAATAAATGACTTAAGACATAGTCGGACCGTCTGTCTTCCTGCTCGTCTGTGACTCGACACATTCACCTGCTCACAAATTTACCGTATATTGTTATGTTTGTCAGCCTCGTGCTTTACTGCCCACCTCATTACAGCAAAGCTGTTAGATCCGTCACTCCAAGCTCGCTCTCTGCATCAGTGTCGGCCCTATAAGCTACATAAAGGGGCTCCATTAAATACAGCCGCGGGGAAAGTAACAAGCCAAGACCATCCCTAAATCTTCAAATGCAGTCTCTCACTGCCAACCAAGGTCACCTGTGTGTGTGTGTGGGTGTGTGTGTCAAGGTCACATCAGGCCCCTAATCAGACAGACTGGAAGAAAGCAAAGTGGTAAAATAATTTAAAAAAAAGGAGATAAACAGTGAAAGTAACAAAACAGTGGTGGGAATCACAGAGTAACTCACAAGACTATTATGATATGTTGCCCACGGCAACAATGGTATCGCAATACAGCGATACTCGTTGAACTGCGAGACAATCATCTAGGATACAATAACAAATGCAGATACAGCAACTTTGCCATGTCTACGTGTGCCATTGTCCCAGCGTAGGTTATAACGCCCATGAAATGGCAAAAATACCAGAAAGCCAAAACAGCACTGGGGTTTAATGTTTGGGATACAACTGTGTCTCATTAAAATGGTATTCTAAATATAAATGGACGACTCCTTCATAAGGTTTTCAAAATAAAAACAAGTGTTGATTTTCTGTTCACTTAATGAAAGGGAAACCAAATAAAACATCCTCTGTGAGTGGGTTTGACTTGAAGTTGGTTTTTTTAGATAGTTTTTTATATAGTTTGAATCAATTATGTTCTCGTGTGCAGGCTCCTAACTGACTAAGCAACCAGAAAGGTTAGGAATGAGAGCTCTCTCTCTCCCTCTCATCCTCCCCTTTTCTCTCTTTCATTCTCCCCCTCTGTTTGTGTGTGTGTCAGGTTAAAATGCAGGATGCTTCACAAGCTGAGGTCCTGAGAGTTCATACACAAAGTCAGCACAAAGGATGCATGAGCCATTCTGTGAGTGTGTGTGTGAGGGAGAGAGAGAGAGACAAGAGTTTTTGCGTGTGTGTGTGTGTGTGTGAGCTGCAATGTTAGCACGCCCTTGGTGCCCTCTCCCTAATCAATCTAAGAAGGAAGTGTTGGGTTAACCCCGCCCCTCTGCCAGGGCTACAAGAATTAATATTAATCAAGCATTGATTAAGGCCTTAACACTGACCAGTCATTATTCACAACACCATTCTTCTATTCATCCCTTTTCTGACTATTCCTCCATCCCTTACTCTTTCCATTTGCCTCTTCCCTCCTGCACGCCATGAATACCCATATTTCCATCCAGCATATATATATATCGTTTATTTTCTTCTATCATAGTCCCAACTTTTTTACTCCCTTCCTTCTTTTTACTCCAAAAGCACTATTTATTGAATCATGACAGTTAAAAAAAAGAAAGAAGGAAAAAGGCATGCATCTCTCCCTCATCTCCTTTCCTTGATCTATTTCTACTCTACTTTCCTTCTACTACATTAACTTTTCTTTCCAGTAGACTATCCATCCATCCGTACGTCCATCTGATCCTCTTTCATTATCTCTCTTGTTCTACCTGCACACACCATCCAACCCCCCCCCCTTTTTTTTCACCCTATTATTTTCTAAATGCATTTACTCAACCCACCCAACCATCCCCGACTTCATTCATCTACTCATCCTTCCTTAAAACCCCTTTGGAGAGACACAATCAAAAGCTCCAAAAGGGGGAGACGCAGGCATACTGAATAGGAGGAGGGAAGGGGAGAGAGATGGAGAGCAGGACACGGGCAGCTCAATAAAACACAATAGGCCATTGTTCTGACATGACATTACTCACCTGGGAAGAGTATAGAGAGAGCAGGGAGTTTGGAGGTAAAAGAGAGAGAGAAGACAGAAGTTGAGAGAGAAAGATGGACGGAGAAGACAAAAGGCAAAGAGCCGTGTTGGAGGGAAGGAGAAGGCACATCTGGAACATCAGGACAGGAAAATAACTTTTCTTTCAGTCCATCAACATCCACATATAAAGAAATAAGGCACACTGTGTCTTTAAGGCTATACCTGATTAATTAATTAAGGCTTTTTGTAACATCTAACATTTCAATTTTTTAAATATTCAACCAAGGTATATGTATTATAAATGCATTGTGAGAGTGAAAGATAGAGTACATGATGTGACTACTTGGTCAAATGTATTTAATTGTGTAAATCTCTGGTGGGCCAGAAATAAAAGCTGGTTTACTTTTTAAACAATGCATATTTAGAGGAATGCAAAGCAAGCTTGTCAAAACGCTTTCAAATGGCAGCTGTAAACAAACGGGGTCCGTTGTTGCTTTATGCTGTTGTTGTTGTTGTTGTTGTTGTTGTTGTTGTCGGTGGTGGTGTTTTTTTTAATACATTTGTCACGTCACCTTCTGTGAAGTCAAACACTGAAATCACTCCAGACAGAAACAGGCGTGCGATGGAGTCGACTTTTTCTCTGCGAAAAAAGAATGGCCCGCCATAAAGGCGCCTGCATATTGCTGCGAGACCATTCTTCTTCTGAGAATTCAATGTCCAAAAAGATTTGATTTGCGAGACACAGGTGAAATTCAAGCCGCCATACATCAACACAAAAGATGTGAAGAAAGGAAGAGGAAACAGACCCGGACACTGTGAACCCCTGACACACATATAAAAAAAGGATATCCTATTTAAAGTAGGAAGTAAACTTAACACAACTCTAAAATAATGATAATAATAATAATTTAACTCATGGCCATGAAAAAAAAACATTGAAGTGATAGGTCAATAATGTTGAGTATACATGTTTTGACCATCCTGAGTTAATATTAACTCAACGTATTAACTTAGCTGACCGTTAATCATCTAAACATAGAAAAAGAGCATATTTTGTAGTCGTCAAATAATATTCTTGCAGTCGACACTGGCAGAGGTCACATGATTATTCCACAGACCTGAAAAAATATGGTGCCGAATACACAATTATATGGAGCCCACAGGTGTGAGACACAGCGTTCACCTTGTTAGGCTACGAGGAGGAACAACGCCAAAGGGAGCGCAATCAGTCGTCGAGAGGTATTCAGGTACCGTTTAAATTTCTTTACGATAGTGAACAAAAGAAAACATTCATCAAAAGCTGTAAACACACTCGTACATCGCACAATGTGTACAAACAAAAGAATCCGCTCACGGGAGAGAACACATCATTACTTCACAGAGACGAGGCATGGAAACAATTCATCAACGCACCAGTTGGACTAGCTCGAACCTACACGGCGGTGTTGTGTAATATTTTGTCGGTTTGCATCGAGGGGAGGCGACTTATTGCAGCCGCCGTACCATGTGATCGATGGCCACTCCTCCTCACCAGGCGCCCGTCATGTGGGTTGCAGTGACACTCCAGTGTCAAACGGCACTTATTAACACCTCCCTCTCAACCGACTGTTTCCCTAACTCTCTGAAGGAGGCAAGAGTCAACCCTCTCCTGAAGAAACCCACTCTCGACCCATCTGAAGTCAACAACTACAGACCTGTCTCTCTCCTTCCCTTCCTCTCCAAAACTCTAGAGCGAGCTATCTTTAACCAAGTCTCCTCCTTTCTTCACTGTAACAACCTTCTAGACCCCCACCAGTCTGGATTCAAGACAGGCCACTCAACAGAGACTGCCCTCCTTGCTGTCTCTGAGCAGCTTCACACTGCTAGAGCAGCCTCTCTCTCCTCTGTCCTCATCCTTCTAGACCTTTCCGCTGCCTTTGACACAGTGAACCACCAGATCCTCTTGTCCTCCCTCCAGGACCTGGGTATCTCAGGCACCGCGCTCTCACTCTTCTCATCCTACCTCACCGACCGCTCTTACCGGGTAACCTGGAGAGGATCTGTGTCTGAGCCTTGGCCTCTGACTACTGGGGTCCCTCAGGGTTCAGTCCTTGGTCCTCTTCTCTTCTCTCTGTACACCAACTCTCTTGGCTCTGTCATTCGCTTCTCCTACCACAGCTATGCTGACGACACCCAACTGATCCTCTCGTTTCCCCAATCTGAAACACAGGTAGCAGCACGAATCTCTGCCTGTCTGACCGACATCTCTCAGTGGATGTCCGCACACCACCTGAAAATTAACCCGGACAAGACTGAACTTCTCCTCCTTCCAGGAAAAGGCTCTCCCACCCACGACCTAACTATTAACTTCAACAACTCAGTGCTGGTTCCGACTCCGACTGCCAGGAACCTCGGAGTGACGCTCGACAGTCAACTCTCCCTGACTGCCAACATTGCCGCAATAACACGCTCCTGTAGGTACATGCTGTACAACATCAGGAGAATACGACCCCTTCTCACTCGGAAGGCGGCACAGGTTCTGGTCCAGGCTCTGGTCATCTCACGGCTGGACTATTGCAACTCCCTCTTGGCAGGTCTACCTGCTAATGCCATTCGACCTCTACAGCTCATCCAGAATGCAGCTGCTCGACTGGTCTTCAACCTCCCGAAATTTACCCACACTACTCCGCTCCTCCGCGACCTTCACTGGTTACCGGTGGCCGCCCGCATCCGCTTCAAAACATTGGTACTTGCGTACCGTGCTGCGAACAGATCGGGTCCAGTCTACATCCAGGACATGGTCAAACCGTACACCCCAGCCCGTTCACTTCGCTCGGCTTCTGCCAATCTGCTTGTAGCTCCTTCACTTCGAGCTAAATCACGACTGTTTGCTGTGCTGGCTCCTCATTGGTGGAACGAGCTTCCCATTGACATCAGGACAGCAGAAAGTCTCTACATCTTCCGGCGCAAACTAAAAACACATCTTTTTCGACTATACCTTGAATAGGTAGCACTTAAATGCCGTAGTAGCACTTAAATGTCCCTTACCGATAGCACTTTAGTAGCACTTAAATGGCACTTACGGATAGTACTTTGTAGTTTAACTTTATTGAAGAAATTGTACTTGCTTGATTCTTGTTGTTCTGAGTTTGGACTCACGGTTTTATGCACTTATTGTAAGTCGCTTTGGATAAAAGCGTCAGCTAAATGACATGTAATGTAATGTAAGGCATCGGTTATGTGTGTGTGTGTGTGTGTGTGTGTGTGTGTGTGTGTAGTTTTAGGCCATAGTGGTGGTGTACAAAGTCAAATGCTGAGATATGGAAATATGAAAAAAGGGTGGAATTTATTCCTGCCCCCCTTGGTGATCATTAAAAACACATGAAAAAACGATATTGAATGAAATAAACATTTTATAGTGATACATTTCTCCAGCTAAACCAGCCCTATTAGACAATGCCTGTCACATGCTGATTTAACCTTTGTGAGAAAAAAAAAAAGAAGCCCTCGAGCTATTGTTAAAGTGTTGCGTCGTGTTTGGACCCAAACGGGACGTCTCTGCAAGACGATGTGGGAAGTGATATGCATCCCATGCTGACACCAGACAACGGTATACTTTCCCCTCTCTCAATGTGTCTGTGCTCTTAGCCTGTGAAATAGAATTATTTCCATTTCTTTGATAGGGAATCCATAACGTAGACAAACTTGGAGGGGGGGGGGGGGGGGGGGGGGGGGGGGGGTATTTCATTGTTCACTCGTCTGTGCCACAAGAACTTTTAGATGTCTCTGCTTTGATCGGGCTATTGAAGAAAGCAGTCCGAGAGGGAAACCAACCAGGAAAGAAAGAGATGTGCTTCTCTGCACAATCGAAAACACCGGCGAGCCACAATCACGCGGGTGGAAAAAAGCGGGGGAGAGAGAGAGAGAGAGAGAGGGCCACAAAAGAGACACTTTTTTTTTTTTTTTTTTAAACAAATCAGCCCATTTTCACCTTTCGTCATTCATTTTCAAACGCTTTTCATCTCTCGTGCATGTTTCCCCTGTGCAGCAGCAAAACAACATCAAGCGATTTATAAGCATGGCTGCCTAAAATGGAACCTAAGCCTCTCCCTATAACTTTACCACCACTACCCCACACACACACACTGGCACACGCACACACACACACACACACACACACACACACACACACACACACACACACCATACAACTCTTTTAAATTAGAGGCTGAATTCCTCCACCATCCACTTTTTTTTACCCAACACATACCCTCAAGGAATATGCACACACAGCGGCACAAGTTTTTATATCTTTATAAACTCCATCCACCTGTTATTCTACATTTCTAAAAAGTCCACTTCAAAGACACAATTCTTCTTTAACCTCACTTCACCACACAAACGCTTTTTTTTATGTCCGAATGGTTTTATTCCCATAATTGATGTGGCTTATCTACAACTTAATTAGTAAAGTAAAGTAAAAGAAAAGAGCAGGTGCGCGTCAGCAGCTATAATAGAGCTGTAAACCAACTTCACCACTTATTCAATAGGAAAGCTACAGTCTGCCATAACAAATGTAAAACAGAGAGAGGACAAAGTGAGACAAAGTGATGGAGGACCAACAGAAAAAGAGGGTAACTCTAAATCCAGATTGAAAAAGATGAGAAAATAAGGTGATGCGAAATGAAAGAAAGAATAAGGGCACAAGCGGAAGAGAAGAGGGAAGCAGTGAGTGGTGCCTTCGAATAAATTCAGAGGTAAATCAGTTCCAGTGGTTGCTTCCTGAAAAGTAGTTTGGCTGCCAGGAGATGGATGGTATCCCAGGACCAAACCCAGCACCACTGCAATTACTGGGCCATAATACTGTCATTGGTGTTTCAGGGTCTTGCAGTTTTTTGGAAAAGGAGAAAAGAGGCCGATGGACGGACAGGAATGATCTCGATAGATCCCCAAAAAGCTCAGACATAAAAGCGGTTGCAAGGCTTTTAAATATGATTTGACTGTATTGTGCATGCAGAAGAATGAAGCGACCCTGATGATAATTAATGAAGCCTACAATATGTTGTCACGGTGTATTTGACCAGATTTAGACAATGGACAGAGGATCTCGTCAGCGCATTTTTATTTTGACAGCAACATTTCTTTTTTGTCTATTTCTATAACTAATTTGTTGCTCAGCTAAAAACAGGGCGCGTTCATAGTGAGTTACTGCGTCCTTTCAGATTTTAAAGGTGTCAGAGACGGGCGTCTTAAAACGTGCATTCTTTCTACTGACCAGCAGGGGGCTTCTTTTCGCAACCGAAGGAGTCGCATTGTTGCATTGAAGTCTATGAGAAAACTACTCTACTTCTCCCTTGATTTATTCCTTCAGTAAACATGGTAAACATGAGTTTATGATCTCAATCGCTAGTTTAAACTCTTCTTCAATACAGCATGATGTTCATTTTAGTAAATTATGGTCACATTGAATAAAACGGACCATAAAGCAGAGTAAGCTTTAGGGCGGGCTTACTGTGATTGACAGGTCGCTGCCGCTAACCAGAGCCATAGACGCATCTACACGTCTCTAGAGAGAGAGAGAGACCCAGAAAGAGAAGGCAAACTGAGCTAAAACTTCAGGGAGCCAAGATAGCACAAAGCGTTGCTTGTCTTTGTGAAGGCAACATGCTGGACGACTGCGGGTCTCCTGGGGAACCCAGCCGGGCTGTGAATGTAAATAAGGCTTACAGTATCGAGGCACACAGCCATCCTGTAAGGAGGGTGAGAGGGAAAACATTGAGCGTAAAGAAACATCAAGCGTAGCGAAGAAAAGTCATTTTAACCAAGAATGGTCACACACGCACGCACACACACACACACACACACACACACGTGCGTGTGTCAGTTATTTGTAGGACCACCAGAGATGTACTGGTACAAACATGCAGACAAACACGCATGTGCACACACAGAAAGACATGCACGCACAAAAGTTAGTACACACAGAATACACCTGCAGCACAAATCCAAACACAAGCACCTGCAACGACACACGCATGTGCACGCACACACACACACACGCACACACACACACACGCACACACACACACGCACACACACACACACACACACATACTATCAGGAAGATGTCACCAACTCCTGTGGGAACATTTGCATGCTCCAAAATACAGACAGTGAAACATAGTTACATACAGATGCACGCACACACGCACACACACACACACACACAGACGCACACTCGCACGGAGAATCAAACGAAGGGACAAACAGGTGTGAGGACATGCAGTGTGTATGTGTGTTGTGTAAACAACAAGGCCCTGTGTGACTACAGCAAAGAAGAGCAACACGACCACAGGTGTATCTCCATGCCATACATCACCGAGGCTGGGGGGGGGGGGGGGGCGGGGAGGAGGGGGAGGTGATGTATGAGGCGGACCGAGACAGGGGAGGGTGGGGGAGATGGATGGTGAGAAAGGAGGAGAGGCAGGTGGGCAGCGAGGTAGACTAACAAGATAACCTACCACCGGTCAGCTGGATACTTTGTCAACGCGTCTTCTTACTCTGATTTTGCGTTTAGCGACGAGGTGCAAACGTAAGTATCTCTGCAGCACGAGGCCGCCTTCTGTCTGACGATGCAGCAATAACACAACATGATTACCACGGTGACATGACACGGCTCCACTTTTAACACAAATATGAGCTGAATTGACACTTGTTCCTTCATCTGTTCTGTTGCTGTCGCTCTCTCAGTGACATCAATGGGGACAGGACACGTGTTTCTTTACCGCTACGCCTCTGAATCACTTCACGGGGTATCAGCTCGTGTTCAGCTACAAGGTGAAGCCAACGGAGGCCGGTATTTTGATTCCGACACCAATATGATTTAACTTTCCAACTTACTATATTAGGACTAAGATTTCTAGTTTTGTGATATTTAAAAAAAACTCTGATCATGTTAATGTACGCAACTTTACCTCTTCTGCTTGCAAATAGGTTGTATTATATCAAATCTCTATCAGATGAGCACCGCAAGCGACTATTGGCCATAACAAGTAACTGCGATTGGGCAATATGAAAATAGAAATCGCTCAATCCTCATGGATGCACTCACGCTTACATTGTTCCCACACGGGCAGGTGAGGAATTATTAGATACAAATATACACACCTTTCCTTTTCTCTCCAGCCATGAGAACAGCGGAAGGATCAACCTGATCTCTCTCACACACACACACACACACACACACACACACACACACACACACACACACACACACACACACAGACACACACACACACAGACACACACACACACCTCTTCCTCCAGAGAGAGAGAAAAGTCACTGCTAATTAGTAAGAACAGTAAGAAGGACGTTGTTTCGTGTTGAGTGTGTAAGTGTGTCGTATAAAAATAATAAGGTTGTGCATCTGGCGCTCTGACCAATTGCAGAGAAACAGCTCCTGAACCGTGAGAGTTTACTTGGATTTAGTTTATTGGTGTGTATATTGTATTTGTTTTGTATTTGTGAGTCCGATGCCATGTTTTCCTTACAACGTGCGTCTCCATTGTTATGCCAGAAGTAATGAGGCCATTATTTGTGCCACCGTTGACACAGAATGGAATTTAGTTGCAAAGTACGTGCATCTCTATCTACTATATTTCTATCAGTTGAAAACAGTAAATAATGCAACCATCTATTAACATCATGATCTGTGCTCTTATTTGTGTGAGTGTGCGTGTGTGTGTGTGTGTGTGTGTGTGTGTGTGTGGTGAATATCATTTATTAGCCTGCAAGCTCAGTCAGGCTGTGGATAACCAAACACCTCGGGAGGGTCACACAGCGATTAATGGGCCATGGATTACACCTGTCAGTGTGTGTGTGTGTGTGTGTGTGTGTAAGACATATTGCTGACTAACCATTAAACTTTAAATCTATTAAATCGTGAAGATGTATGAACACAATAGTTTGTTTCTGTCACTCACACCCTAACCCTAACCCTAACCTTAACCCTAACCCTAGGTATTGCAATGACTTACAATGCAATCATTCCCTGCAGAGGTACTCTAACCTTTACCACTACATGCCTAACCCCGACCGTTACCCTGACCTCCACCTAACCCCAACTAGCGGGTATCTGGTCTGATACCCGTGCTTATGTGCGACTCCTATCCAACGGCACTGTGGCGGCGCGCCGTTAACCTCTCGTCAGTTGAGCCTAATAAGTCTCACCGCTGCACCATTAACCCGATGAATTAAACAGGTCAAATCCTTCATGTATCGCCAGCTGCGGTGAATGCCAAAAGCAGGCCGGCCCCAGTGAGACTCCATCGCAGTCTGCCCGGCAAAAAATCTCTCGCCGTTGTCTGGCAGTGTATCGCAAGCCAAGCGTAACTTTAGCCGTTGTCCGATGGAGAAAGAGAGCGTGCGTGTGTGTGTGTGTGTGTGCGCGTGCGCGTGTTCGTGTGTTGGCTGCTGATTAAAGTGAAGCCCCAAAGTGAAGTGCTGCTGCAGGTTAAACGGTGTAATCATCCACATTCCGAGTGCCAACGAGGCTCCGGTTGCATCAGGGAAACACAAAGTCGAACAGTCAACAGCAGAAAGTGAGCAACACCTGATGAGAATAAAACATGGTTTCAAAGTTTGTGTCACAACTGTATTGGTGTTATTAGGTATACTCGTGTAGGTACTCGGTATCGGCAAGTGTTCAAAAAGAGTACTTGAACTTGAACAGCGGTGTCAGGTGCATCCCCGTCTCTGATCGCGTGGCAACAATTTCAAAAAGAGACCAAACGTTGAGTACAGTTGACAGACGTGTTTGGACGGACACCTTCTTGATCAAATTAGACCACGGAGAGAAAAAGTCTGACCTTTTAATCTGTGAAAACCCAATTAAGTTTTTGTATGGCCAGTATGATAACAGCTCTATTTAATTTATTTATGCTTAAATGTTGATCACTTCTTTGTGCTTTTGGACTTCACCCAGATCAATTAAAAATAGGACTAATTCCATCTCTCCATATTGGACGCCTCCTTGGCACGCTGTGTCCCTTGGTGGGCTCCCAGCAAATGGATGGTACATTAAGCTCATTCTCAAACACACACTTCATCCCTGTGAGAACCACACACACACACACACACACACTTGTCATAAATTACAAACCTTCTAACAAACATACTCTCCATTGCTCCCTCACCCACACAGACGGCTAAGCTTAAACTCACAACTTACTGTTCAGTATTTCGCTCTTTGGCACTTTTTATTCACCTTTCGGTCTCTCCATTTATCTCCCTCTCCCACTCTCTCTCTCCCCCACACCCACACACACACACCCACACCCACACACACACACTCTTGGCATGCACAGCAGCAGTCATTTTTCTTGTTAATGTAGCGTGTCGAATTTGCAGGGCGGCGGCGTGCAAATGAAAGGTTGCACGTCTCACTCGCTTGGCAATATGTATTTGATAAGAGCTGTAAATCAACTGGTGTAGCAGTGCGGAGCCTACAGGGACGGACAAAACACATGTTAATGGAAAGCAGCTCTAAATTGGAGTGCAACACTGTATGTTCGTGAGCAACTGAGACGGAGAGAGAGAGAGAGAGAGAGAGAGAGAGCAAGACAGACGTTCAAAGACACGGAAGAAAAGGCAAACCAGAGAGGACAGTGAACTGAAGATAACGACACTCAAAGTGCAATTAAACCTTCGGGACTAAAAAGCCATTACGCGTGTTCAACAGGCATTAACGTGATGCAGGCGTGGAGCAAAGCAATATTTAAACGTGATCTCCCCCCCACCCCCAGCCCCCCTGATCAGTTTACACATGCAAAACAAGAGAGTTCGTCTAATAGCAAATTGTTACAGACAAGCTTTGTAACGCTCTCTGTTTGTAGTCCAAGTGTCCAGCTTGGTTTGCCGGGCATCTTTACATTGGTGTCAACATATATCTTTACATTGGTGTCAACATATATCTTTACATTGGTGTCAACATATATCTTTACATTGGTGTCAACATTTATCTTTACATTCGTGTCAACATATATCTTTACATTCCTGTAAACATATATCTTTACATTGGTGTCAACATATATCTTTACATTCGTGTCAACATATATCTTTACATTGGTGTTTACATTGGTGTCAACATATATCTTTACATTGGTGTAAACATATGTCTATACATTCCTGTCAACATATATCTTTACATTGGTGTCAACATATATCTTTACATTGGTGTCAACATATATCTTTACATTGGTGTAAACATATGTCTTTACATTCCTGTAAACATATATCTTTACATTGATGTCAACATATATCTTTACATTGGTGTCAACATATATCTTTACATTGGTGTTTACATTGGTGTCAACATATATCTTTACATTGGTGTCAACATATATCTTTACATTGGTGTTTACATATATCTTTACATTGGTGTCAACATATATCTTTACATTGGTGTTTACATTGGTGTCAACATATATCTTTACATTGGTGTTTACATATATCTTTACATTGGTGTCAACATATATCTTTACATTGGTGTTTACATATATCTTTACATTGGTGTCAACATATATCTTTACATTGGTGTTTACATTGGTGTCAACATATATCTTTACATTGGTGTTTACATATATCTTTACATTGGTGTCAACATATATCTTTACATTGGTGTTTACATTGGTGTCAACATATATCTTTACATTGGTGTCAACATATATCTTTACATTGGTGTCAACATATATCTTTACATTGGTGTTTACATATATCTTTACATTGGTGTCAACATATATCTTTACATTGGTGTTTACATTGGTGTCAACATATATCTTTACATTGGTGTTTACATATATCTTTACATTGGTGTCAACATATATCTTTACATTGGTGTTTACATTGGTGTCAACATATATCTTTACATTGGTGTCAACATATATCTTTACATTGGTGTCAACATATATCTTTACATTGGTGTTTACATATATCTTTACATTGGTGTCAACATATATCTTTACATTGGTGTCAACATATATCTTTACATTGGTGTTTACATATATCTTTACATTGGTGTCAACATATATCTTTACATTGGTGTTTACATATATCTTTACATTGGTGTCAACATATATCTTTACATTGGTGTTTACATTGGTGTCAACATATATCTTTACATTGGTGTTTACATATATCTTTACATTGGTGTCAACATATATCTTTACATTGGTGTTTACATTGGTGTCAACATATATCTTTACATTGGTGTCAACATATATCTTTACATTGGTGTCAACATATATCTTTACATTGGTGTTTACATATATCTTTACATTGGTGTCAACATATATCTTTACATTGGTGTCAACATATATCTTTACATTGGTGTTTACATATATCTTTACATTGGTGTCAACATATATCTTTACATTGGTGTTTACATTGGTGTCAACATATATCTTTACATTGGTGTTTACATATATCTTTACATTGGTGTCAACATATATCTTTACATTGGTGTTTACATTGGTGTCAACATATATCTTTACATTGGTGTCAACATATATCTTTACATTGGTGTTTACATATATCTTTACATTCCTGTAAACATATCTGCTGGCTGAGAGAGAAGCAGCCCCCTCCCATCAGCATTCTTTAGACTTCTCTCAGGAATATGGTAGATTTGATTGACATTTTAGATACGTTTCCAGTGACGTTTAAATAGTGACTTTGTTGTGGCTTAAGAAACATTATTTAGTCATATTTGAAATGTAAATAAATTCTACTCCTGCTCTGAATTTATTTATTTTCTATAATAATAATAATCCAAAAAGCAACCGAACCAATAAGGAAAATCAATAAGAGTAGGAGCATCGATAAAATGCACACCCATCTCTACCTACAGGTACCTTTTCAAAATTTTTTTTACCTTTATTCTTTCTGTAATATCAAAAAGTCTAAACTTCTCGATTTCAACATTTTTATTATAGAACATATTACATCCCACAAATTATAAAAATAAACCTTCCTACCGCCCTCTCTTCCCTCAAACCTGTCCCCACAACCTCCAGCCTGTCAGTCTGTCACCAGGGCATAGCATGAGGGGAGTGGCCCGTGTGTGGAGGCCTATGTGGCATACAGTATGCCCTGGCAAGCTTTTTAACTTTATATGACAAACATTAAACCCTTATAAACACTCATAAAGAGTATTAAGGGTCTAGATTTGGACGACTGCCCTTGTTTTTCCTTCTCACTGAGGGGTAAAATACCTTTCAGTGCAGCGCCCTCGTGGCTCTTTGTGTTTACGAGTCACACAAGCTGGCTCGCCTTCATAAAACTGAGAAAAATGTGGACATTATGAAGAAATAATAAAAACAGCGACTTATTTACTTGTGACCGTTTCACAGTTGTAAACGTAAACATTCCTAATGTCTTTATTTAGCCCTCTCGAATATTGTTTAATACAATCGACAGTGTGATGGTTGATTATACATCGATTACAAAGACGCTTCATTCCAACATCTAGAACACAATAATACATATTATGAGTTCAGTGATGACGACCCTTCCTCTGTTCCTCGTTGCCGTGTGTGTGTGTGTGTGTGTGTGTGTAAATGACATAAACTGCCAGAAAGTAAACGACCCAACACTCTCATTCAACCCCACAGACACCGACGACTGAGGTGAAGATATTTGACAACGTTTTCTAAGATGTATTAAACACAACAGATGATGAACAGGTGAAAAACATAACCCAATAACATTAACTTGTCATGCCAAGACAATTTAATTTAATAAAATATATCCACTTCGCACAATATATGAGCTTAGAATGTGCACTGGGATACCAGACACCTGTAATATCTACTGAGAGGTATACATCAATTCAGTACATCTTTATAATAACTACTGTTGTCTAACATGCACATTTTTTGTTTACGCTTGTCATTAACGTGTTGATGTAACTGTGGTCATTTAGGAGGACTCGCAACTTATGTACACAACACCTAAAATGAGAGTTGTTTCCGACTATTTCTTCTAACTAGTTTTTCTTAATTGGCACAACCCAATTTAAGCCTACAGTTTGTACATGAAGTATTAATGGTGTTATACTTATATTTGATCCATCATCCAAAAAGAAAGTTAAATGTAGAAACCTCGAGTTTGAGAGTGTGTGTGAGTGTGTGTGTGTGTGTGTGTGTGTGTGTGTGTGTGTGTGTGTGTGTGTGTGTTTGTCCATCAGCAGGAGGAGGCCATACTCTTATATACATGGGTGAATTGTCCAAGTAAAATGTGTGGGAAAACTTTGAGCTTTGTACAAGAGGTCGACCGACTAATCGGCGAAGACATGATGGTTTACAAACTATCGTTATCGGAGGAACAGTTATCCAGTTTGTAAGCGAGTCAAAGTCCATTCAGATTGTTTTGGGTTTGGTTTCAGCCGATGCATCGTTTACCAGTTTTGTTCCTGCTCCAAACTATAGTTGGACCATTAAAAATCAGTCAACCTCTCGATTGTACCTTTGATTAAAAAAAAAAAAAAGGAGCGAAATCCACCAGATGAGGAAGAAAAAGCCAGAATGTATAGCGCAGTTAAACGGCAAGTCAATAGCCTGCCTGGTTCTTCATGGGCTTTCCTCTGGGGAAAAAAAAAAGCTGTAGAGGAACAGCCATTCAGAGAGTGACAGGAGGGCGGGTGGTTCCCATGGGAGCAGCCGGGGAGACAGCCTCCAGTTGAGTGTGACAGCAGAGAAAGGGTTTGTAGGTCAAAGCCATTTCAGTCGTAAGATGTATTTACTTTCTTTATGCAATCTACGTGCAGGCAAAACACCGGATATGAGGGAATATGATCGTTCACATGTGTGTACGTCAGACTGTACAGAACATCATATGAACATTTAAGACGAATAAAGTGAAAACAGTCAAATATGCCTTCATTTGAATGAATTGATTAATAATTGATAATTTGTCATTTTAATTAATAATGTCGGGGTAGATTATGGGCGTAAACAAATGTGATTGGGTCAATTTGGAGAAAAGGTCTAAATTGACAAAAAGCATGCCCTATTATGAATACAATCATTGCAGTGGTTAGCAAACCCCTCATTAATAGTTATTATACTTTTTATTTATACAACAACAAAGCATTAAATGCCATCAATCAATTGCATCAGGTAATTTCTTAGCCTTACTTACATCAATCACCCATTCAAGGAACAATCTCAAAGGTTTCAGATGTGGTGTGTTCAGCAAGGCTGGAATTAGTCGTCACTTGGCCTGTCATGAGCTTTTATTATTCATTATTGAGAATGAGCTTTATGAAAGAGCAGATTTTCCCGGCAACATCATATATTTGGGGGACCACCCAGGTCTGAATAAACAGACTTCCCGTATCTTTGAGGTTTTACAGCAGCCGGAGTAGAAGAAGCTGGCGAAAGGCAGGAATGACATCATCGGGGACTGTCTCCTGCTTCAGCACTAATATCTTTAAATCGAGAATGCCATTTTCCTGATTCATCCAATTAGCTACAAAGTTTGCCAATAGGGATGTCAAATTATAAAAAAATAAATGAGTAAACCATCTCAACCACTCACACTTTGACCTGCGTTAAAACTGTTTCGACTACCGTGCTCTGTGGGTATCAATAATACGTATGCGTTTATCATGAAACTGTTTAAGATAGAACACAATAGTTTCCACGAGCATAAACTTCTTCACCACCTAAACCGGAATCAAAATCCTCTGGGAAACCAACCTGACTAAAGTAAACTCTGCCATAACAATTGTGACAACGTGACAAAAGAAGGAACATATTGTTGAGTTATGCAGTCCTTATAAAATGGACTTCATGTCATGAAGAGTGATACATGGTCGATGATGCTGGATTGAGAACAGTGAGCCAATTCATCCTCAGCAGCTGCTGACGGAAAACATACACACTTGAATATGTGCCTGAGAAAATGTCACCTTTGAAATAATGCACTTTAATATAATTGTGACTTGCCCCCGATGCCCTGATGCCGTCTCCAGAGGGCTTGACTGTCCTAACCGTTAAGCTTAGCACCATCCAAAGAAAATGAAACCAACCACACCGTGTCCCCAGTTAAGAAGGGAATTCATCATTTTCCTTTTTTCATATGTAGAACGTATAAAGAGTATTCATAAAGATAGAGAGTGGGTTTGTTTTTTGCGAAAACTGAAAACCTGATCATTTATATAACCTGAGAAAATGTGCGTGGACATAAAGCAAGCAGGTGTGTTAATGCTGCACGCCTGTGTGGGAGTTCATATCATCTGGAGGCACTTATCATTCTGTCCTGTTTGAAGCCATTGTTGTATTTATCGTCTGCCCCCACAGAGCACTCGAGAAAAGGGAAGGCACCACTCATATAAAATGATGTTTTGTTAATCAAATCAAACGTTTTAAATTTTTTAAAAAATCATGTGAATCCTATTCATTTTAAATTGCGTCTTTATATGCAAATGACCACGAAAGATGACGACATAGCAAAAGGATAACTTTTTTATCATTTTTGACAGTTTACACACTGACGGCTGAAAATACTTTTTGGTCTGGAGCCTTCGTGCCAGTTATAGTTATTAGTAAGAAAGGCTACTTTTCGGTTGTCGTTTCTAAATACATATCCGACAAATTGGTCAAAGCCATCAGTGCCAGTTAAATCAGTGTGTTTTTGGACATGTGCGTATTGCCTTAGCGTGAATATGAAAGCGATTTGGCTTTATCCGACCAGCACACTTAAAAAATGTAGACATGGCATATCATGTATTTGTAGCCATTGGTTCTATTGACAGTGGTTCAAGGGGTATTGACCTTCCCACCACTGGGATGGTGGGCAGTGCGCCTCAGGGTGATGGAGCCACTTAAGATGAAATGTAAACTTTATCGTGGGTATCTAATTTCATTATTCAGGGTAATGCTGTAGCTACAAAGGATTAACTTAATCAACTTTCCTTGTAAATGCCTCTCCATCATCACGAACTCCCACCGGGCTTCCAAGCGGCAGCTCACAGAAACCTGCCGATTAGAGCGCTGAGAAAATTAGCAAAAGGATCTCAAGGGATCAGAGGCCCTCAGAGGTAATCGCTTCATTTGTAGAAATGTGAATTTCGTACCTTTTTTTTTTTTTTAAAGCCAAATAGCTTTACACTCAATTATGAGCAAATCATTTCCCATCGCGCATGTGTCTGATGCAGGTGAGGAGTAATTGCTTTGCCTGGTTGCCTCGATGCCTTGATGGCCTTGACACCAGTTTAAGTTGGACACGATTCATCACCGGCAGGCATTGTTCTAAGCCCGACAGCGCTGATTGGTTCTGGTCAGGCCTGATTCTTCTCAAACAAGGACAAAAGATGCCAGCGGGGATTTTCATCCGCTCCTTGTCTTTGATTGAACGCATGCTAATCTGTGTAAATTACCGTTGTCTTGTAGCCCTGCGTGTTACAGTTGCTTATTCCTAATTAAATGAACAGCCAGTTGATCTTACATGTTTTGATGGAAATGGTCTTATCTTTTGTCAGTGTGGAGACGAGTAATCAAAACCTGCAGACTCTAAACTATTAAATATACTTCACATCACTAAAATAGCTTGAAATAATTCCCACATGAAGGTATCAGGTACATGTTTGTAAATCCCCTTACTAGTATTGCAAAGCTTTCAAACGTTTTATAAGAGTCATTGTGTTTTTATTTTCCGTTTTTACATAATCTTACAGAAACAAGTAAACAATTCTCCGTACAGCCTATTTGGTTAAGATAGACATTTCAACACAAAAGTCGGATTTAGAAACACACATATTTTTTGGAAAATGACAACTCTCTTAAGCAAACCTGTGACGATGTTTAGACAATGTCATTTTAGGAAACGTCCTAATGTCTAAAGTTACAGCTACTGTACCTTCTTCTTATTACGTTCTGTACTTCCATCGCCCTGAAAGGTTAAAATGCTGAAACACGCGTCAAAATACAAGATTATCGAAGCAACAATCGCTGATTGTTATTGTGACACCAACGGATTAAACAGAGTATTATAAGACAAAGGAGCAGGCTGTTTTTTGGTTATGGGTCTTTATTGGCCTCCATGAGCCATGTTTAAACAATGACAATAGCAAAAAAAAGAAATTAAACAAAAAATCTTTTGAGCTCGTGTCCATTCAGCTGCTAGCTACCCACGTGTTCCTCCCACTGTAACTCACTCTTTTGAGAATGTGTATTAGCCTTTTGGTGGTTTGATGTTTTTTCTGCCACTGTACAGGTCCAATGTGTTACTGCTGATGGCTGAACTACTACTGTGCATTGACTTCATCCAGGAGGAATTGTTTAGAAAAATGCTTTAGAAGTTGCTTGGATTGGTCTGAAAACAAGGTAAGAGAGGCATGTCACCATGCAGAACCAACGTGGGGCGGAGGGTCCTCACTTCACTCGAGTGCTATTGCAAGATCGGGCTCAGGAGGAGAAATCTATAGTGTCTGATTGTGTTGTATCATCCTCTGAAAACCAGGCCTCCATTTTTTTTTATTTTCTTTTTAAATCAGGACTGATTTGGCAGCGCCATGCAGATCCTAAGCAGACACGAAGCCTAACAAGCGCGCACAGCAAGGCCGAGTGACAACGTACTGTGTTAAATACGTGAATCCTCCAGTTAAAAAAAAATCCAGATCCGTCTCAAAACCTTTATCGTCAGATTTATGTTCATATCAAACTGTTTTGTCTCAGAAAACAAAGAAAAAAAAAAGCTTTGGATGAAATGCAACGATCTTGTGTAGCAATATGTTGCACCTCCCTTACCGCCACACCTTTACTTTATTTTACTTGCGACGTATAAACATCACAACACTTCCCGCATTGGCTACAAATTGCTTTCACAAATTGTTTAAATATGAACATAATTCTGGGGCGGATAGATCTATTTCCCCGTATACAAGCAATACAGCCTGAGGGAACCAGAGGAATGCGGAAAACAAATTAAAAACCAACTGTGCTCTCGTTTCTGCACTCAAAAACTTCTCCGTTGAATGTTATTTGCAAAACCGTATTAGTGTGAGTAAACAAAAACATTTGACTCTATTTGCAAACCAACTATTGCCAATCGGTGTGACTTCTGACAGCTGCAAAGAAGAAAAAGAAGTCAAACATCTGTGCTGTTAAAAACAATAATTCTGGTGAACTGTGCTAAAGTTCAGCAGCAGTTAAGTAAGCATGCAGTAAATTGCGCACCCTCCACATCGGCTACATACAGAATATTTGTCTTTCTCAGGTATCAAATAGAAGCTGAAATTCCCCACAAATAATCCCAAAAATAGCATTGTTTCTTTTCAGTCGACATCCATAACGTTTTTTAAATTATACAACAGGTATAATGGGTGTCACAGGCTGTTAAGTATGATCAAATTCACAAAAAAAGTCCAAATGTTTTTCATTGAAAGCATCGCTACACCTTCAGCGACTATTGAACCTGTTTGAGTCACAGCAGTCTTGTAGCTACGTTAAAAGTCGGTGAGATACAGTAATGTGTATGAGTCCATAATATACAGTATAGTTGCCATCATCAGTCAAAGTATCTATTGCTTTGGTGGAGGCCGTGCAGCCCGTTTGGTTCCCCCATTTGGAGCTCAGCTCGGGTCTCTTATCTGGTCCTTTGAATCCTGTATTCCTTTAGTTTCAGACCCGACCGTCTGACTCATATGAGTTTATTATGTCTTATGTTAAAGGTGCAACGTGTAAAATCTGGCCAAAGTCTTAGTTTAACTCTAATCTTTTCGACATTACGCCAAATGTATCAGTGATTTGTGCTGCGGAGGTTGCTATTGACAACCAGCAAGCTCTCCTGAACCCACGAGATGAAAGGGCAGGCCCTGGTTTCATTAAAGCCACTCGACAAACTATTAAAGTGTTCAAGGACCGCGGAGCCGCATGTGAAAATCACGAGATAGCAGTGTCATTTTGACCTCAGCACTTTTTATTCGCGGCAATTTGGTTGAATTTAGCTGTGAGTAAGAAATTGGCTTTTTCGGTTCCTTTGTTTCTCTCCAGGTGACTGCATGTTAGAGGGGAAATGCATCCCCCTTATTAGAGGCCAGGTACTACACGGTGCGCCTTTTAAACAAATCATTGAAAATAAAGACGCTCGTGTCAGTTTGGTTTTCTTTCTGAAATAATTCTTTTGCACTCGTCATCTTCAAGCAATTTTGATGACGATTCACGATGGGTCTTCCTCCATTTTTACATCTCATTATAGAGACAAACTGATTATACCCTGTACAATAAGACAATAACTAATTCAATACTTGAAACAAAGACAGGAACATCTTTAGAAAAAGAACCGATGAGATCACTTTCACATTGTGGTGGTGGATAGTATTGTGTACCATATTTTCACTGTAAAATGTACAAAATATCATCATGTTGTTGTCTAAGTGACCTGCAATCTTATTCACAAGCACTTTGAAGCATGTTTATTTATCTACAACATACAGTGTACTCTGAAACAGTAACACATTTATAAATAAATATTGCAATCTTAACAATCTTAACAGTTCTCCTTTTTTATTGTCAGTTCTTCATGACTCGTCACCTGAGCTTAACGAAGGTGAGGCCTCTTCTGTCTCCTTCCTTTCACTTGTTCTCTCATGTGCTATCATTCACCAGCAGGTCTACCGTTTATGTGTTACCTTTCTTTCTTTCCACCCTCACCCTCTCAAATGTTAATTTAAATAAATAGATCTCTAGAAGAAAACATATAGTCACGTGTCCTTTAAAATCGGAATAGATGGGGGAAAAAAATATATCAATAAAAACGTTCTATTAATCAAAACGGACAAACGAAAAGGGAAAACATACATAATCATGTTCACCAAAAACAAACGTGTTTCATGAACCCCTCCATATCTGTTTGTGAGATATTCCGTTTCACTCCATTTTCATTTCGTATTTGTAGTTTCATTCAATATATCTTGTTCCTGCTCCACGTAACACTGCAGGTATACTCTGCTCTGCCGTCGTGGTTTCTGTTTTAAATAATCCTCATTGTTAAGTGTTCGTCCAGGCTTTGCAAAGCCCAAGCAGCCTCCTTTTTATACGAGGCACCTCAGTCAGTCCCCTTTTAGTTTACAGAGAGTATTTCACAGTATCTCACTGTGTACTTCAGTTCACTGCCGTCCAATCGCAGACGAGGAGAGGGGCCCGGGAGGGGGGGGGGGGGGGGGGGGGGGATGATGTGATTGGTTCTGAATACAGGGAGAAAGCCGTCATTGGCTCAAAGGTTTCACAAAACAGGAGGTGAGCCTCAAATGTGGCTAATGTTCTTTCCTGTTTGTAATTGTGCAAGTTTAAATGCCTCTGTCTTGGATCCAAGGGAGAAACAGTCTTTTTGCTCGTCATATCATCTTCCAACTCTTGACACATTCTGTTGTTTGAGGAAAGATCCGCCCCTTTTTTTTTACCGTGCCGCCGAATGGCAGCTCCCACTGGTGCCTGGATTTATTGTCCGCTACTTGGAATATATATAGTTTACATTTCACATATGAGCAATGCCAAAAGCAAATGGGTCACATGATAGAACAAAAAATAATTGATTGTATTTTTGAAGCTCATCTAATCTTCAGTGATCGTAATCACTGGTAATTGTTAAAACTAGATATATCAGGAATTACATCAACAGCCACAGCCAATAGTGGGGAAAACACCATATGGGTAAAATATACTATATAAAAGATGTTCTTGCCATCCTCGTTTAAATGTGTAGTGGCTTGATTAGTTTGTCCAACAGCAGACCCTTACATTTCTGAATAGCACGATGGTTTACTGGTATTCTAAAAAATAAACATTCATAACCAATAGTGACTCTATTATGGATTTTTACACTAATATTTGCACAATTAATAATAAAAACAAACTCATTATGGTATTTATTGTTTGCTACCATTGCTTTCAGTGTGAGCGAGTGATGACAGTATGCTTTCCATAGCCTGTTCTCATATTCCTCCCCTTCTCCCTCCCTTCATCCATTGCAAAGGCATTACAGGTGAATTGTACTCATTGTCCATCCTCCCCCTCCTGTACTCATCCTCTGCCCCTCCATTTCTCAGTGTCTTTCCCATCAGTCACAGATTGTCTTGTAGCCTCTCCATGTAGGTTCTGATTTCAGACTGACCCAGGTCCATATCCTGGCACACCCACTTGATGTCATCCTCGCTCCCATTGGTCACCAGGACTGAAGAGTTGGCGTACGGGCCACCCCCGCCCGAATTATCATTGGGCAGAACGGTGGCAAAAGACGTGAACTGGACACGCTTGCGTTTGGCGGCCGCCACTGCGGCTGCAGCCGTGGCTCGGGGGGAATTATTAAGATGCTCTGCTTGGCCAGTGGCATTTTTGCCACCGGTAGTGATTGCCGACAGGCACTGATGCGGTTCTGGAACTGATCTGGGCAAGGTTTGTCCGTGCGCGATGCCCCGGTGTCCACCTGTGCCGCCACTCCCACGAATGGTGCCCATGCCCGGGCCCACGCCCATCACCAAGGTGTTACCGGCCCCGTTCAGCAGGTACTTGTTCTCCTCGTATGCTCCTTCATTCCGGTCAATGATGGTGGTGCACTCGTCTGGCAGCACGCCCTGGCATTGGTCAGAGTGGTCCGCTAAAAGGTCGGCCTCGTTCCCGAGCCACACCCAGTCATGGGCGTGGTTCATGTTGCCTCCTGCTTCCAGCACGGGGACCTGCTTGTGACGGTATCTGCAGATGAAGGATGATAATCAGCATACTATTTTGAACAAGTGCAATTTTAGGCTGTTGCTAAATTGTTCAATATTTACAACGGGCATCCCTTTATACAGAGAGGAGAAGAGCAAAAGACAAGCAAAGAGTAATTCATTAACAAACATGTGCCAATAAACCCTCCTATCTTACAACCAGGACAACGTGGAGGTCATTATTTAGGCTTATCAATTCATCTTATTGAATGTTTATTATGGTATGATGTATTTTGAAAATGTTGGCTCATTTACAACATTAATTCAGCACCTCCCTTCCTTCAGTGGACGGCGTAAACAGAGAATAGCTGGAAACTTCTAAATCAACATTTGTATGCCACACCACTGTTTTGTTTTTTTGCATATTAGGATAAACTAATATTATTAGTATTATATTATTTGTAGAATTAGATTCCAGTGGTGGTAGCAAAGGATAATTTACGACAATAACTCCAGAAGTCAAAATAATAAAAATGCTTGAAAAAAATGTAGTATATATATATATATATATATAAATATATATATATATATATATATATATATATATATATATATATATATATATATATACTAATATAGATTGTTCAATTCGGACCCATTGTCTATCAATTTCAGGTGCTTGGTGTCTCAGCCTTTCACATTCATATGGTGGTCCACACAGAGATTTCTCACTTGGTGATTGACACATTTCTCACACTTTTTCAATTTCCAGGGTTGATAATAGCAATTGAGTCCCCAATTATCACAATGTTTTTTTTTACCTGAAGGCAAAGCTGACACAGTTGATGAGGAAGACCAGTATTGCCAGACAGAACACACCCAACAGGGCGTACATTCCGATCTCCAGGTCCGACAGTCCTCTCGTGGTCTGGGTCAGCTCACTGTCCCCAGTGCCGGGCACCTCGACTTGTGCTGGGTAGCTACTGTAGTCCCCTGCTTGGCTGGGGCCTCCACCCCGGCTGCTGCTGCTGCCTCCACTGGCAGCTTTACCTCCTGAAGCCCGATGGGTCACTGTGCTCTTGGTCGTTGCGCTAATCTGAGTAATGGAAAAGTAACACATAGATATAACTCATTCATCATAGTTTCTTTATTCATGCTCGTGTTATTTTCTGGGTTAAAGATAGTTGACAACCTTTTCCATCGCTGTTTTGTATCTGGTGTTTTGTGATTGATGATTTTCATTAATACAAACATGATAGGAGTGACAAGAGGGACATACGATTGTGACATTTTTAATTGAATGTGTGTATTAATAATGTGCATCTAAAAGAAAATCATTTACTTTATAATCAAATATTGTGGAGTAAAAAGCTGAATATATGTATCACTGACAATAATCAATGGCAGTGTCAATGTCATTCTCTTTCCATTGAGCTACAAATGTATACAGTAATGTTCTTGCAAATTATTTAGTTAATAATAATCATCCATCCATTGTTCCCCCCCACCTTCCTCATGGCTCCTTCCTCTCGATCCACTGCTGCACTGTTAGACTTCCACTCTCCTCCATCCTTAGTTTGGTGCTCAGTGGTGCTGTTGTCCATCCCTCCTCCGTCGTCCTGTCCTCCTCTTCCCATCACACCCCTGTCTTCACTCTTTGCTCCAAACTTCACCATCACATTGCCAACTCCAGATGCCAGCACGCTCTTTCTTTTGGATTTCTGGCAGGTCTCAGAGATGATCATCTCTACACGAACCAGCGGCCCGTGTCCATCGGCCTCTGCCACGACAATAGGCCAGTGTTGCTCCTGATGAAAGAATAGAGACGATGTGAAGGTAAACTCATGCAGCACTTTGGACCATCATTCTGTCTGTCAGGAGAACTCTAGAGGCGTATTTTACACAGCTTTAAAGTACCTGAGATGTTATGGAGACGACGCTCTCGTCCAATGACACCACCGAGAGGAGGAAGTCCTTGGAGTCATAGACATCGAGTGGTGTCACTGAGCCGTCACTGTACTGGATCCACGCACTGATTGCTGCCTCCTGAAAGAGAACAACGTAAATATAACAAAGAAAAGTGCATAAACACAAAAATAAAACGTGAACACAGAACTGTCAATCTTCCTTTATTTAGCTATGATGAGCTATGATTAAAGGTCATATTTAAATCTGTGAATGGCTTTAACTTGTTTGTTTTTTTCAGTTTAGAAATGGGCAATTTTGTTAATGGACCTCTGAGAGGTATTTACATCAAAAAGACAAACAGACAAAGTTAGACCAAATTCACTAGCTGGTGAAGCATTTAGCAGCTAAGATCCAGATGTCTTTCTCTGTAGTTGGTGGAGGCCAAACCAGAGCTCAAAGGAGCATTAATATTCTCCATTCAACACTTTTGCCATAACCACTTTGTCAGGTGATTGTGTTTGCAGCTTGTTCCGGTGCCCCCAAGTGGCAAAACACAATGAAATAATGAATTTAAATTACAGGGTTGAGTTATAAGCACTACATAGAGCGTAGCTAAATAGCCTTAAGGATGTTTATATTAATTAGGTGAAAAGACAGAACCCTCCCTAATATTCTAACAATTTCAGCTTGCACCAACAGGCCTGTAACTCCTGCTTCACTCACACACTGTATCACATGGTCAACATTGATTACAACCTACGCAGACATTTCTGTTACTGTCGTTCACTAAGTCGTATCCTTTTTTGTCTATGCACACTGAAAACTGCACTTATGCTAACCAACTGTGTTCTGACTTTAAATAATGTCAGAGCTTATATGTCACATAACATGTCATAACGTAACCATTTATATTTTAGCAAATATAAATATGTGCTTAAAAAGGTGCAATGTGTAAGATCTGGACACGTGCTCCAAACAAAGAGGGGGCATAATTATTTCACCTTTAGTTCTGGGTCCACATAATCAAAAAAAACTCACAAAAAGAAAGAAAAGAAAAGCTACATTTGACCAAACTGCTGAAACTCTGCTGTCTTATAATCTTCAAGTGTAGCATTGGCCTTATTCTGTTTATTGTGCCACTGTGCGTATGTGTATGGTATGGTAAGGTTGTCTAATAGATTAACAAGAACATTATATCTTCATTTTGTTCTCCTCGCCACCGGGAGACTACTTCGCTGTGTGAGATGCATCTTCAGTTAGCGAAGCTGTAGCAACGCAAATTCAGCCAGACTCTTGGAGAAAAACACAAAGAGAGACACCTACACTCCCATCCATCCGCCCAAACTAACAAACAAACAAACAAACAATCACACAAAGACTTGACAATGCAGACATAGGATAATTGAAACCTAAGCACTGCTTTTTATGCACTGCGTGTTCCGTCTTTCTTGTATCTTTCTGCATCTCTTCAATTACAAGGAGGACAAATACTTGGAAGATGAAAATAAATGTTTTTTTTTTTTTTTTTTTGTCAACAGCCATCTTCCAGCAGCTGCTATTCCCTAAAATACAAACCGAGTTCAGCGTCTACTGATCCTGCCTCACTCATTTCCCTTGAAAAGCTTTTGCTTTCTTTAATCAGAAAACAGAAAAGATTGTGTAGGAAGAACAGAGAAAATAACCTCCGTACAAAAGTAATTAGCTCCAACGTGAGGATCGACACTTTCTCTCTCTCCTTCCATCTATTGTCATTTTTCCCTGCCTCCTCCATTTTCCTTACCCCTTTCCATCTAATTTAAACCATTTTTCAAAAACTTCTTTCCACCCTATTTTCTCTTCCTCACTTTCCCTCTCCACCGTTAATGGTGATTGATGTAGATAGAAACAGACAGATGGAAAAAAGAAACTAATGTTAGAATAAAGGGCAATATCTGATCTGTATTTTCATCGTAACGAGCGGCTTCTCATCCAATTAGCCCTTGGACAGAAATTATAATGTGCTGTATTTTTAATAGACGGGAAGGTGGGGAGTAGAGAAGAGGGTTTAGCTTGAGATAGGGGAATAAAATAACCCATGGCAATGTGAGTAGAGATTCAAGAATAGCTTGTAACTTAGTAGCAATATAGTATTCATGTGGACGTAAGTGAGCATGTTTGTTTAATAATATCTACAACATCTATATCATTTAATTTAGAATTAAAAACAAATTCTGTGGTGATTTCAATTCAGTATTGCCAGAAAATGAACTGCTTTTATTGATGGTTCAGCTATCAATAAAGAGTACTTTTGTACTGTAGCTAAACTGTGCTAAAGCCTGGAAGTTCCGCACTCCTAATTACAAACTGATTGTAGGAGCGATAGCCGCGATGTGTTGTGATGTGAGAACGGCTATTTAACCGCTATGATTACAACCTCGGGGGCATTGCTGTAGATATGGAAACAGCGTAGGATGTAGTCCATCAGTGTGTGTGTGTGTGTGTGTGAGTGTGAGTGTGTGAGTGTGATACAAACCTAAAGGCGGCGAGGTGTATCCGTATGCTACTCATGGGTCTGCATGTGCAAGTTACATTCTGAAAATCAGATTTTACAACCCTGGCAGATGGGATTTCTATCAGCGTTGGAGATACTGGGTGTTTCTCAAAAATGAAGGATGCCTCCTTGATAGTCGGGTCGTATAGAGGTCCTGACATTCAGAGAGCACACATGGGAACATGTTGTCTTGTGAATGTGTCGATGCCAGAAATGAATGTTTTTTTTAAAAGGAATGTCTTTTTTCTGTGTTTTGTATTCCTCCAAACAATATACACACATTCCAAATACGTAGACCTATTAAAAATAAATATAGAGAGATTTTCTTTTTTTGAAATTGGGGTATTTGCAAATGTACAAAACATTCAAAATGATATGCTCTCCTCAAAAACCATAAGACTCCAGACATTGAAGAACACAGCAATTCGACCCAGTGGATTGTAAAACAGACTTTTCTTAGCCGAGTCAACAATCACGATCTCTGGTTTGGTTTAAAATGAAGCCTTAATTCATAGGCTCTACCCAGAAACAGATTTCAGTGGCCTGCTGAAGTAAAAGAACTATACGTTTTTCCTACTTTGTCAAATAGGAGGATACGCACATACATCACTGGAAATCCTCTGAAGAAAGGACTCAAAATCAAAGCATCCTAGATATTGGATCGGTCCGTCGGGAGGATTCGAGGACGTAGCGCCCTTGGAATTAAAGCGGCTGAAGGATCCTTCCTTGATTTTGAGAAACACCCATTGTGATCCGTGTGTGAATGTGCTCGCGTACCCAAAGTACCGCCTACCTGTTTCGGTGTGTGTAGCAGGTCTGTGGCTGTGGTGGTCAGCTGTATAGCTTGGTAATTCCCAGGACTCGCTGTCATACTGAGGGACAGAGATGCAACCAGCTGGACTCCCAGGTCAGTGATGGTGACCTGGACAAACAAGAGGATATCATAACCCATGCCAGTAAAAGGGACCTACATCCCAAATACATGATATAATTCAAAATGTCTTTTTACCTTGTCATCCAACACAGTCACAGTCTTCTCTGCCAGGATGGAGTCAGACAGTGGGGACAGAACCTGCAACCAAAGAAAAACAGTTGTAACACGACACTTGTGAAATGAATCTGCGGAGGAGCCGAGTTCATCCAAATGATTTCCAGCAGCTTACATTTCCAGTCTGTCTGCAAAGCCTGTCCAGGAAAGAATCAGCTGCACAATCCAAGTAAATCACACCGCTGACTACCCGGTTGTTTGATAGGTGATGGAATGACGGCTTGGGTCTCAAAATGTCGCAAAAATGATGACAATGTGGAAGTATAGTAAATTGGGAAGTACATGTAAGGAAACAGTCTGAAAGACAGTTCTAGGAAGAGCTGCTTTAAAACGGCTTTTGTTGCCGTCTCAGCGATTGTTGCCTTAAGGTGACAGTGGAGTCTTTAACAGGAGTGACGGGAGCTGGTTAACAACCCAGTGCTCTGGGCCACGCAGACTGGCAGGATCTGTTTAAGTTGGGAAACACATCCACAGGAAAAGGACACAGACCTGTGAAAGTGGACGATTCCTTCGGACACTTAATGTAACACGAGGTAAGTAGTGGAATCACACACACACACACACACACACACACACACACACACACACACACACTGTTCCCGTCCGCCTCCCAGTGGTGCCCCCTGTGTGTCAGCATTGGCCTAAGACAACTCAGTATAGACAAAGTACAACGGCAAAACTAAAGACCTAAAAGGAACCGAGAGCGTGAGCGAGAGCCGGCGAGCGAGCTGGAGAGAAATAAATGGAGTAGGTGTCGGCTACCGGGCGACAATGACAAATGGAGGAGGACAGAAAGTGAGAGTGGGCAGAAAGAAGGAGCGCGAGAGAGAGATTGAGGTACAGATGGAGAGAGGGAGCAGAAGACAGACTGTGATAGAGATTAGGAGCCCCGAGCCGGAGTGTGCTACTCCGCCTGGCGACAGGAGGACAGGCAGATCTGATTGGTGTACAAAGAAAATCTCTCAGTGAACGTGTCGGGGCGTCAAACTCAATCCCACCCTCAGCTAGCTAACAAAATGCATTGATTGACAGCTGTGGGATTGCCCTTCGAGACAGGCAGAGAATAAGAGGGCGAGAAAGAGAGACTGAGCGGGAGAAGGGGGAGAGAAGAAGAGGCGAGACTCGGGGGAGGGGGGAGCTGGGGGGGTAAAATTGAAATGTCAAACTATCAAATGACGGCTGTCGACTGTGGCATCTAAATGGGAATGCTGGGTAAATTCTCTCTCCTGGCTCCCAAAAACAGCACAGCTGTCTGTATGCGTGCATCTCTGTGTGTGTGTGTGTGTGTGTGTGTGTGTGTGTGTGTGTGTGTGTGCGTGCATGCAGCAGTCCCCAGTCGAACGGATGCAAAGTCACAGACTCAGCTGTTCCCCCCAAAAAAATCGAAATCCCCAAGATACACTCATCAGAGCAATCACACACATGGAAGCACTTAGAAGGAAATTTGATCATTTGAAAATAAATATAGTTATATTGTACCATAAAAAGATGGAGATGTAACATCATAGAATATAACACAACCCGTGTTGACCGTGTATGGTGGTTTTGCCTCAACGCTGCGATATACCAGTATCCCAGTAAGCCACAGGACTGTCCTCCACGGTCACATTAAGTGACAATAGGCCGCCTTATTGGGATTCAGCAAGTGCACAAGTGTGTTCCCTGTGTGTGAGTGTCAGTGTGCGTCTGTGTGTAGTGCTGAACATCACACTGAGATGTTAGTGCCCAACCCGACAGTTAATTGTGGGTAATTGTGTGAGGGGCTAGCAGTCGGGGCCGACAGTAACTGCGAGAGAGGAAGAGGAGAGGAAGAAAGAGGGGACGATGTTTACACCACTGGAGTGCTTATGGCTGCAATGGGAGTTGCCAAATCACGCTGCACTTCACATATTCAAATATTCAGACTTGTCTGACTTGTTGTTCAGGAAGAAATTAATTTATGGTCAACGTTGAGTGTTTTCTTAATCCTGAAAAGGCAATTCAAATGGATGCTTTATTGTTGAATCAAAGTAACACACTTTAAAAACTGTGTGAGGATTTCTAAAAGGTTTTTTTTGAATGGGTTACAAATAATGAAAACTCAAATGAGAGTAGAGTAGGGTACATACCTGTATCGTAGTAATTCCCAGGTCCCGGCCAATCAAGATCCGTCCATCTATCAATCTGGCAACGCGAGGATCTTCTACCTGCGGAGCACCGAAAACAGCTGTCGCTGTCACTGTCTGCCGGCACCACGACTCATCAATCAATTTGTTTATTACTGATGTTGAGAATATGTGTGTGTGTATCCTGGATGAGTTTACCCATGACTTGTTTGAACTATCAGTCAATGTAGTCAAACATCAGTGCAAAGAGTTCAAAGAAAAGTTCACATATTTTTTAAATAATCATGTCATTTCATGACAGAAATGTTGAACTATTCCTTCAGGGAATATGTGGTTGTATGTGTTTTCTATACATGTGATTATGTGTGTACGCCTACCTTTAGCTGGTCCAAGACCAAATGAGTGATGTCCGCTTGCCAGTCCGCACCCAGCATGTAGACCATCTCCCCTCCGGGGTCAGAGGGCTCTGCGACAAAATGTGTGAGGACCCTCACCAAGGCGTACTGGTACTGAAGGGTTAAGAGAAAGGTTAGGACTCTGATGCTTATTGACTACACAACAGGCAGCTTGTGCATTAACCAACAGAAACAAAAAGTCCTAAACCGACTGAAGCAAAGCACAAAGTCACACGTCAGTCTCAGTAAGTGGAGGGAGGGTTCTTGGAGGTCTATCAGGGAAAAGGATTAAAGAACTCTCCTTAAAAGTGTGTTATGAAAACCAATCAAATAATACCTGTAGGGTACAGCCTTTCCCCTTCCTCTCATCATCCTCATCATCTTCACTGTCCCTGGTAGGTCTGGGAGGAAAAGAGATAAATGAGAGAGAGAGAGAGAGAGAGAGAGAGAAGGAGACGGAGAGGGTGAGATTATCTGGTAATTAAATGCCATTTTAATACTCGATGCTCAGCTCCGGGTAATCAACTGTATAATCTCTGCTCCAGGTTACACTCTCTGTCAAAGAAAAGGACACTTCGGTTTTTAATCCTGCTGTAACACGTTTTAAAGTACTTCCGTTGTACAATGTGCATTTATTGCAATGCCTGGGTGAACACATTCTTTCAGATGTAACTGGCCTTGTGCTTTATTCTTTTGGTAATACTGTCCGCAGGTGAGTTTTTCTTAAACAGTATCTACACCATCCTACAACCTTGTTACCTCTCTTTCCCCTGTGAATGCCGTCCCAGTTCCCCTCAACAAGTATACACAATAAATACAATGTGTCACGCACTCGATGTTGGTGTAAAAGAGCAGAAGTCTTTGCTGTTCCATTTAGTGCTTTTGACTTTCTGTAGTCCAACAGGGATCAATTATTGGGCTCAATTATTGGGCATTTCATCTGTATGTGTCTGATTATCTCTACCCGATGCAGATGACACTCCGCTCTATATTTCCTGATAATATAAGCGTTGTCCATTTTCCACTGAATACTTTCAACCTGTAGATGACAGACAACTGGATTCAGTTGCACAGAGGAAACAATTAAATTCTGGTTTTGTTTTAGCCTGTACTTAATCTCAAGACTTTAGCGTTAGGGTTAGGATTCCTTGTATCTTTTAGAATGTAGTTGTTGTTTCAACATTGTTTCATTCCTCTGAAAAGCTGCTCTCTACAAATACATTTTCTCTGGTCCTTGTTGGGGGCAGCCTGTTCTCACTCCTGAGGGGTCAAATACGACAGCTTGGTCAGTGGCCTATGATTTAAACTATGATGCTCCATTCGGCCGCACTGCGGGAATAAAGGAGGAACTAAGGTGACGTAGTACAAACAGCAACAAAGTGGATTTAGGTAGTGAGATCTGGCGGGATGTAGAAGTGAATAAACAGACCAGGGGACCGCTGTTCAAGTCCCACGTGGAACCAAAAGTCAACAAAGTAAGTTAGTTAAGTGATGTAACATACTTAACTTATGTCACATATTTAAAAACTGCCACTATACTGGAAATATCTTTCCTGTGGGATGAGCAGGTAGCATTTTTATTTTCTTCATCACAGACTAGCGTTATATTGGTTTAATTATTTGGCCACTCAAAAGTTGTCCAGCATCAATAGGATGACTTTGATAACTGCCCGAATGAGGCTTGAAATGACCACACACACACACACACACACACACACACACACACACACACACAACCAAGAGAAAAACACACGCACACCATAAGCAATGGGGTTATGATAACATAAGTGCATATTTCAGCTGTGTGTGTGTGTGCTTCAGGTTAGTAAGGGTATGCTGTTATTACAATCTGAGCCTTAAAAACTAGTTTTTTGAATTTGAGTTCAGGAAACTAAGTTGGAGGCTGTGTATTTAAATGTGGACGTCCCTTCTCCATACTGAAGTGAGAGGTGCTTAGATGATATAAATCATTGAGGTATATGTGCTCAGCTAAACCCAAATGTAGCCCAAAGAAGTGTTGTCACATGCTTGATGTTCGTACTGCAACACCATAACTCCGTCCTCGGAGGAAATACACACATTTAGATGTCTTTCAGTTGAAAGATCTGATTAAACGATACAGACTCTGTGAGACAGAGGAGTGGAAGTAACAGAAAGAAAGAAAGAAAGGGTATAGAAAAGGTATATTTAAGGGCTCAAAAGATGAAAAAAAATGAATATATACTCCTGCTAAGGCTCTGTAATCTTCTAAATGTTGTATTGTATTAATACAAATTGAAATACACCGAGAGACAACCACTACTTACAGTTATAATGGGTATATGCTGCAGTGTCGGTTTATAGTCTGGTCTACATTCCTTCTATATATTTTCATGCCTTCACCCTCCTTCCTTCAAACACACACACACACACACACATACACACACACACACACACACACACACACACACACACTACACTACTGCACACACCAACATTCCGTAACTGATCCGCCCTCTTGCATTGTCTCTGTTTTGAGTGTGTGCGCAT
The DNA here is from genome assembly GCF_009769545.1 of Cyclopterus lumpus. Lineage (NCBI taxonomy): Eukaryota > Metazoa > Chordata > Actinopteri > Perciformes > Cyclopteridae > Cyclopterus > Cyclopterus lumpus. Next base: position 7,329,108 of record NC_046974.1, read on the forward strand.
GCGTGTGTGTGTTTGTGTGCGTGTGTGTGTTTGTGTGCATGTGTGCGTGTGTTTGTGCGCATGTATGTGCGTGTGTGTGTGTGCGTGTGTTGACTGAATGCCTCATTCAGTGGCAATGATGCTAAAGCCACAATGGGTGTCATCAGTAAAGCCAGGCAGGCCTTGACCCCATTGGAAATTATAGACCGGCTGGGAACGATATGTGCTCTCACTTTTTCCATTCAATAAGCATTATATCACACACACGCACGCAAGCATGCACGTACCAACGCACACAAAGGACACACACATTCACAGTAACCCATTGCCTCGATTTATTCTTTCTTTTCTCCCTCAGCTGCAAAAGAAAGTGTCCGCTCTTGTGTGGGTTTAGATCAGTCACTAGTGTACGTGTAGCAACCGGCTGGTTCATGCCAAAGGAAAGTGCATGTGATACAAAAGAATACATTTACTATTTAATAATTAAAAATCACTTAATTAATATGGCCTACTAGAGCAATTAGCAGCAAATATGTTACCATATTGATCAATATAATAGGATTGCAGATATATTAGCACAGGTGTATATGTCAGCTGATAATTAACAACATATATATGTATATGAATATACATATATATGTATATATACAGATATATATATGTATGAGATCACTTTGAAACAGTGTCACCCTTTTAGTTTGTCCACCAGAAGGCATGGACAAGTTTATTTATCAACTGTAAAATCACTTAAACGTGTTTGAAGAACACTTGAAGAGAGACATTGGTCTGAATCGCCAGCGATGAGTTTTTTCCACGTGAAGATGGAGAAGGCACCAGATGAAAATGCAAACTAGCTTATGTTTTCCCTCAAAATGTTCCCTCGAGGTCACGCAGGTATTTCACCTCTTGTTGGAGACGATCGGTACCCTCCAGCCTTTGACCTGGCTCAGCTCCGTATCCGACACGTCTATCTGCAGAGGGAGCTTGGGCACCCAGACGGTGAGCTGCAGCTGAGCAGAAAGGTGCAGGTACGTGAAGTCGACTGCCAACGACTGCCGACCGCGCATTTCTTTGCCGTTCACCAACACCTGGTCACAGTTTGGGGAAACCTGAACAGAGGACGAGAACAAAAAAGAGGAGAGTCGGGTTTGAGTTTGGGCACATTATCCATGCAGAGTCTGACATTTATCACTGACCTCGCACACACTTAACCCGGGAGATTTGAGCAGAAACAGATGCAGCCCCTGTTGTGGATTCCTGAAGCAAAGCCTGGAGCGAGTATTCATTAGAACATTCGCGCTCTTGCAGCCAGTAAGATTGCGTACACTTTTATTCCTCCTGTGAAGCACTTTGGAACACAATATTGCAAAGTGCCCTAGAAAGAAAGGTTAATAACATGCTTCTGTAGCTTCTCGCTGCCACGTCGGTGGCATTTGGGGTTTTGTGCATAGGAAGCTCCCATGTCACCTCCACCAATCTGGAGGAATGTAATGTGCACCGTTCTAAAACTAGTAAATCACATTCATTTGAAGACATTAGTATAATTTCTTTGAACACATGAAACCACCCACGAGAGTATTGCCAACCTTTGCCCTGCATTTTAAACTGTGTGCCAATGGATCTGAGGGATCTGTTCTTAAATTTGAAGAGACTGGAGGGCAAAAAAAAGGAAAATGATAAAAGAAATTCAATCTTACACTGATATAAGTTAGAGACTATCAGTCATCTTAATTACGGTCTCATTGTTTACAGTAATGCATATGAAGTCACATCTAGATTTCGCAGTAACACATTCTGTTACATTAAATCGTGGATGGATTATGAAACTGGCCGACCAGGCTGAGCTCCAGGGACCCAAAGAGTCAGGGGCCCCCCTTTGCCATTCACTTGCAAAATGTCACTTGAAGAGATGCAAAATGGCCGCGCTGAAACACAAAATGACTACAAAGAGACACAGATGGCTCCACAAAACGACAAAAGAACGACCTCAAAAAAACACAAATGAACCAAAAATGACAAAAGAATGACCTCAAAGAAACACAATATGACTACAGAAACACAAAAAAAACACACACACACACACACAATGTATTCAAACGAACACAAACAACAAAAAAAGACAGAAAAATGACATCCAAGAGATGGAAAATGGAAAAGTAAAAGTCTGTGTGTCTTGGTCCTGTGGAGTAGAGATGGTGGGGCCCTCAGCATGTCTGTGTCTAATTGTCTCAATAATCTGCCCGTGGTTTAACACGAGTCAGTCACAGCTCAGCAGTGTGTCTGCAGTGCCTGTATCTAAGGGCATCTACTCAATGTTAAACCATGGCACTGTAAATTATCGTTATTATCGTGACCACTCAGATTTATCTGGCGACCCCGAGGAGGGTCCCGACACACTGGACTACAATACCTATTGTAATATATGAAGCAGTTGAAACACGCTCTAGCTTGAACAACTGTAGTTACTGAAGCACCAGTATGGGGTTTTCCATAATTATGGAAAAGCAGATTAAAATTCAGTTGATAGTGAAGGGACAAAACATGCATGTGGATTATTATGGTCGTGTTTCAGAACAGTGGACAGCACTCTGACGAGCAGAACGACGGAGCAGCACGGATCTTAGTCCGTTTCGTTTCCTCCCTCCTTGCTTGTCTGACTGCACGACTGATGGAGATGACGTGGATTCATGAAGAAAGGGAACTTTAACTTTAGGCTTATTGTCATTTTTGCTAACGTTGTCGCGGGAGCTGATTTTGTATATATTGTGTCTAGAAAAAAAGAGACTTTCACTGATTCAATGCTCTTCATATTCAAGCTACGCATTACATATTAAATCATACCAATAGCTGCAAAACTGTGTTGGGTATATTGTCATTGTGTGCCTCATTTTTCTCCGATTTTATTCTATTTTATTTCCACGGCCGTTCATCCATTCCCGGCATGTATTTAACTTCTCCTCCCTCTCTTTCTCACACTTATGTTCCCTTTTAGGATCCCTTTCATCTCGCCGCGGTACACTTACTGGCCCCGCCCCTTTCCGATTTCACTCTCAGCCTTTCATTTAACATGAACTCCTTTTGTCTGTCTGTCTGTCATTGTCTGTCTGTCTGTCACTGTCTGTCTGTCTCTCACTGTCTGTCTGTCTGTCTGTCACTGTCTGTCTGTCTCGCACTGTCTGTCTGTCTCGCACTGTCTGTCTGTCTGTCTGTCTGTCTGTCACTGTCTCTCACTGTCTGTCTGTCTGTCACTGTCTGTCTGTCTGTCACTGTCTGTCTGTCTGTCACTGTCTGTCTGTCTGTCACTGTCTCTCTGTCTCGCACTGTCTGTCTGTCTCTCACTGTCTGTCTGTCTCTCACTGTCTGTCTCTCACTGTCTGTCTGTCTCTCACTGTCTGTCTGTCTCGCACTGTCTGTCTGTCTGTCACTGTCTGTCTGTCTCGCACTGTCTGTCTGTCTGTCTGTCTGTCTGTCACTGTCTCTCACTGTCTGTCTGTCTCTCACTGTCTGTCTGTCTCTCACTGTCTGTCTGTCTCTCACTGTCTGTCTGTCTCTCACTGTCTGTCTGCGTGAATGTTTTTCTAATGCAAAACCGCTAATTTCCATAAATGTAGCCTTTCCGTCCCCCTGGGCTCCGCCTCCTATTCATTACACCGCTCAGTTTTTAAACGTATACATGTATTCTCAATATTAATTGAGCTCCCTAGTGTCTATATGCTCTCTTTCAGCATCACCATCGCTCATATTCTTCCAGAGATACCAGGCTTGTGAGGGAAACCAGCGCATTTGTGCATTTCTTGGTAACTTCCAAGAGGAATGTGAGCCGGCAACTCTTTTTCCCCCCCCCCTCCGCCTCATTTATCGACAATCATTATTATTATTATTTTACCGCTTTGTATTTTTTTAAACCTAAAAACATGTCTGCGCGTCGCGTGCATTTCAGAGACTTTGGGAGTTTTTTTTCGCAACCCACGGGGGAGTTTGGATGCAAACCAACTTTCTCAAACTCAACTGTGATAAATCGGATATGATCATCATCGTCCCCAAATCTCTCACCAAAACCAGTCACAACTTCTGCCTCACCATCGATAACTCCACTCTGTCTCCCTCCCCTCACGTCCGCAAACCTCGGAGTCATGTTTGACAGCAACCTCTCATTTGAACATCACATCAAACAAATCACCAGAACCTCCTTCTTCCACCTAAAAAACATTGCCCGTCTCCGCCCATCACTCTCCTCATCTGCTGCTGAAACTTTAATCCAACGCCTTCATCACCTCCAGAATTGACTATTGCAATAGTATTCTTTACGGCACATCTTCCAAAATCCTATAACAAACTCCAATACATCCAGAACTCTGCTGCTCGCCTGCTCACCCACTCCCGTTCCCGTGATCACATCACCCCTGTTCTCCAGAGCCTTCACTGGCTCCCCGTCCCACAACGGATCCACTACAAAATCCTTCTCCTCACTCACAAAGCCCTCCATAATCAGGCCCCCTCCTACCTCACCGACCTGCTCCACCACCACACTCCATCCCGTCGGCTCCGCTCCTCTGATGATCTCCTGTCCATCCCACATAGGACCAAGCACCGGATGTGGGGTGGCAGAGCCTTCTCCATATCTGCCCCCTCCCTTTGGAACTCTCTCCCCAAACTCATCCGAGACTGCACTGATCTTTCCTCATTCAAATCGCAAATCAAAACCCACCTGTTCAGAACTGCTTTTAATGTGTGACTGTTTTTTTGTTTTTTTTATAAAGGTCAGAGCGAGTCAGAAAGTCCCTATTTGTTTTATTTGTTTTTTTACCTGTATTTTAGTTATTCTTATTTATTTATTTTTAGCTTTTAGGATGTTATAATTATGTGAAGTGTCTTTGAGTATCATGAAAAGCCATAATTCAATGCATTATTATTATTATTAGTAGTAGTAACATGGCACAGTGAGGAAAGCCAAGGTATTTTACTGTGGGTATTTTTAACGCCAGTATTTTTCCATTATTTAAAAAAAGAAAAGTGCAACAGTCAACTGCAGTTCTACTCAGCCTTTATCCTCTTTTATGTGATTGTTTTAGTTCTCTATGCCTGCACAGTTTCTGTATATTCTGTCTCCCCTATGGACAACCATTTCCAGAGCCAGATTTTTTTTTTCTCAAGACCTAATGGAAAAGAAAGGAAGCCTCCAGGAGAGTGAATATACACTCACGTCGCTCTGCGCATGCTTTGCGCTTCGTCTGAACACACAAAACGAAAAGGGAGAAAATGTTTGCCAAAACACAATTTAATCTACCCGATAACTTGAAAAACACGGCCCCGCGGTCAAAAAAATCCACCCACACGTATTTGACTGTTGACGAAAGTATTTCCTCTACAATCATTTTTAATTGTTTCTGATTTATGCAAACAAGATAATTTGCCTCGGCGTGAGTCCACCACACACACACACACACACACACACACAGCAGCAGAACGTTCAGCTTTTCCTCGAAATATGAGTGACGCAGCAAACATTTTAGAATGTTTTAAAAGAGATTTTACAATAAGAAGAGTAAAATAATAAAAAAAAATATGTAAAGGAGCGGCTCTAGAGTGAGAATTTGGAGAACATTTGGTATACTGAAATATTGACTTGAGGATTTTCCATCAGTTTCTGGCTGATTATTGTCGAGGATCCCTGATAAACACAAACAAGCACACACACACACACACACACACACACACACACACACACACACACACACACACACACAGCGCTGACACACATTTAGTGTGGCGAGACATGTATTTTTTTTCTTCTGGCTTCCTCATGAAACCCTTTCATCTCTAAGAGGTTAACATTTTGTACGTATCGGAGCTAAACCGATTCCTCCCTCCATCTTTTCGAACCTTTTAATTTCTTTCAATTTGACTTTGGTCTCTTTTGCTCCCGCTACCCAACATAAAAGGGAAAGGTGCCCAACCCTCCTGCTCTCCGCTCGCTCGTTTCAATTCATGTCTTTTCTTCTCTCCCTTTAACTTTCTTCACATCTCCCCCAACGTCCTCCCATTTCCCTCTCTTGACCCTCTCTTTTCCCTTTGTCTCTGCCTCGCCCTCCCTCTTCATCTTCCTCTCTCTCTGAAACCTGATTTACCGCTTGTTAACATCAAAGGGATGTTAGACTGTTGGTGCCTCAAACTATTTCTCCGAATCATTTTTCATATTCCAGGTATAAATCAGTGTGAAAACTGCACTTGGTTACTGTGGCCCGGGTTTGGTTTCCAATGAAGGTCTAAGACAGCAGCAGTGGAGGGGATGCACAATGGCTGTGCTTGAACTGCCACTGTTGTCCATGTTTGTCATTCCCACCGCAGGTTCGCTGAATTACTTCTGCTCCATGGCTGAATGCCCCGAGGGAACATTTTAGAAAAATCAAGTTTGAGTTAATTTTTTTTGTCAGGCAATTGGAACGTTTTTTTGAAGAAATATAGGCTCGGGAACTTTTCAGGTCGGCGACACAGAAGATTTTGGGGTTTACAAACTGTGGATTTGATTCCGCTGCAGTAAAAAAAATAAAATAATGGAATGCGGGAAAACGAACACGATATACAACTCATAATCCTCCTTCTGCAATCGTAACAGCACGTTGAATGGTATATGCCACGCAAATAATTCATAACGGCTTCAAACAGCTGAGCAGTAAAAGGCATTTGTGGTTTTCTTGCTACTTTCCCATTCTTTATTATCATTTTCTTTCACCTCCTCTCTTTTCGAGCAGTTCAATTTACTTTATTACTTCTTGCAGATACTTTTCGCTGTATTCTTTGTGTCTCTCTCTCAGTGTGTGTGTGTGTGTGTGTGTGTGTGTGTGTGTGTGTGTGTGTGTGTGTCCACATGGCACAGAGCTGTGGAGCAAAGTGCCAAAATAGACTCACGAGTGCTGCAGGAGACATGATGTGGAGAAGGCGACACACAGAGAAAGCATTAACGCGTGAATACGAGCAGACGCACGCGCACGCACACACAACACGAACGCACAATACGCACAACACGCACGCACACACAGCTGGGGGCCTGGCAGCGTGAGCAGCAGAGGGGCGGAGAGTAGAAGAGAGCCTGTGACGTCTTTATTCATACATACTGTAATAACCTATTTTTTGACGATGTGAAAAAAAAGACATGTGAGTGGTAATTTTTGTAATTTGTCATGCCCAATGTAAGCCTGAATAAATCAGTTATCATACGCGGTTTAAAAGGAATAGTTCCACTTTTTGGGAAATATGCTCATTTGCTTTCTTCACGAGACTCGCGGGAAAAAAGATCGTTCTGGCAAGAGCCAGCAGGCAATTACGCAAAAGAAAACGACAACAAACAACAAACAAACAGCGATAGGACGCCATAATTACTTGAAAACACACTCAATCATAACAATAATATTAATATTAAAATCAGCACCCGTTTTTTGCAGCACCCAAATATGCATCAATAAGCACTGCAGCGGCATCAAGAGGTCTTCTTCTCTTCCACTCGGCGCCCGTCTTTTACTATTTACTATTACTACTGGATTTAAATGTTTAAGAGGAAAACTCAGAGAGTATTTCTCCTCGAGTGCACGCTCTACCATTCGGTCTTAGAGGCTGTGAATAGATATTAATCTAACTCTCGGTAATAAACTTATTTCCACAAAATGTTAAACCGTTCCTTTAAAGACGATGCATTAACACGTGGCAATATCTCTGTCTCTTGCTCTCTGGTAGTTATTTTGGCGAACCGAATGACACCTTGATTTTGGTGAAGTAACTTCTCGGGGATAAATGGCTTTCATACGTCAACCGTTTCTTCTGTTTCCGTCAGAGAGGGTATTTAGATGCAATTTTAATGGCTTCCAAAGAAAGAACCGAGCCGAGTAAAATAGAAACTTTTAACATTAGACATTACGTTGTCCCCGTGGAGGCTGAAACAACTTCTAACCAGTCACATTCATTTGGGAGAGAGCAGGCCACAAAGGACTTGACTTCAAGAAGCATTATGTCACCGCGGTTAAAACAAGCCTCGTGAATCTCCCAGAGATAATAAACATGATTTTACCCTTAACATTTCAGCATCAGGAAAGTACCATGCATTGGGAAACAAGAAATACAGAGACCGTGAAGGACTAGACTATCTTATTAATATTTCAAATGGACTGTTATTACTATCAGACCTAGTGTTATTTATTATAATAATTGGAAGGAAATATGAATCCGTTTGGGATGGCCGCTACGCACACAGGCTCAGGAAGAGAGACACACAAAGATGCAAAACAAGACGCGGACAAACAAGTGTGTGTTGGTGCAAACGGCTGATTCGGTGGTTTGAGGACACTGAGGAATGGATTTAATCTCTCTGTTTCTGAGAGAGAGAGAGAAAGAGAGAAAGGGAGAGAGAGAGAAAGAGAGAGAGAGAGAGGGGTAAAAGAAGAGCAAAGGAAAAGCAGAGAGAAAACAGTGGCGGGGGAAAGTAAAAGTGTGGATCTCAGCAGTTAAATGTTCTTCCCGTTCATCAAAAGACGCAACAACAACAACAACAACAACAACACCACCACCACCACAACAAGTGTGCAAGACTCCAAAGACAATTGCAGAAAACTTTCCTAACTTCTCAGCAGCAATTTCAGCAACAAAAAACAGACAAGAAAGCGATGTTTAAAGAGGCTGAATCATTTTAAAGGAAAGATGGACACACACACACACACACACACACACACACATACACACGCGGTTTTTGCCAAGTGGGGAAAAAAATGCAGATGGTATTTTTTTTTTTCTTGACGAAATCTTGCACAGTTTTTTTTGTCTTCCCAAACATAAACTGAGGTGGTAAATGATTTCTTCTCACAGCTTCCATAAGTGTCAAAAGCTCGATACCCTTTCGTATCGTAGTACACAAACAACCCTATGAGCTACACAATGTTATCAGCTTGACAATTAGACTTTCTAAAATACCTTTTTGGGCTCTTTTCCTTCTGATGATCCTCCCGCAGCCTAAAGAGGATATTATGCATGCGGGAACCTCTAACCCACAGACCTCGGGCTCGTTTCAGAGAAAATTACATGTTTTATTCCTGGGCTTTTTGTGTTGAGGTTAATTGATGGTCCCCCCCCCCCCCCCCCCCCCAAAGGAACTTCTGCTCGTTCTTTGAATGTCAGGCCTTAAAAGCAACAACGGCGCTGTCAGATTAGAGGCGCCTTGCGTTACATGAAACCCATTTGTTTTTCCGCCACTGTGACCAGTTTATTTATTGCAATGATAATCCAGCGCAAAATATGTTGTCTTGTACTGGGCCAAGTTCTGCTTGACTTGAATTAGAGTTGTCACATCTGGACAAAAACCTGCCCAGAAAATGAGAGATTTGTGCTGCATAAATCAAAATACAGAGTATGGAATGAGCTTTTATCTTATTACTCTTCTGTCTTCCACTCGACTCCCATTCCTCAAAAACTCAGGAGCCCCGCGTGTCAACCACCCACGCACCCCCATTTACCGGTGATCTCCCCAAGCTAAGTCATTTATTTAAATCCACCTTCATCTCCCTTCAAGCTAAGTGATTTGTCTGAATTTACAGCTACTTCTCCCTCTGTCTCCCGTCTATCTCTTACGGTCTCGGATTCTCCCCATTAGTCTCTCTCAGATGTTTATTTTCAATCCATCCATCTCTCTCACACTCAGATTTCATCTACGGGTCGTTTTTTCTGTGTGTTTCACACTCTCCCTCCTTCCCTCTCTGCCCATTGCACTTGTTCTCTGCCTCGGGCAATCCAATCCATCCGACTTTAGGAATCATATCATCCAATCAGGGCCCACTTGGTAGACAGGGGCGGGCCCTGAGGGACTGGCTAATCAACTCTCTGATGGGATTAGACCTCCCACCTGTCCATCATTTAAGAAAACCCACTCTAGGCCAATCTCCTCTGCACATAGTTTCATATGGCTGTCATTTCGGTAGGAGGCGCACACATATGCACGCATACGTACACGCACACACACACACACACACACACACGAGTAAGCAGCATATCACTAGGCCTGTCATTTTGAATTCGCAAAATGAGGGAGTAAAATGTCCTCTAATGGCCATTTGCACAATAAAACTGTCTAATCAAGGGAGACGAGAGAGATGGAGACAGAGAAGGAGAGAGGGATAAAGAAAGAGAAATGAATAAAGAAACAAAGAAACAAAAAAAAATCCAGTAATGGAAAGAAAAGAATGGCGAGAGTTATGGAAAGAGAGAGAGAGAGAGAGATAAAGGGATGTGCAAAAAGGAAAGACAAAGATAAGAGCGGATGTACGATAATTGACAGCCTCTCCTTTTGATGGGTAGGATTCGTATTTCTTGTATTGCAAAACGTTACTTTATCCATCATACTTTATCCATCATTAAGTATCCGGTAACCACGACCTTTTGACCCTGCCAAGGTTGCTGTTGGCAGGTTGTTTGGGTACTTTATAGTGACTGTTAAGCATAATTATATTGACCATTTGCTGAGACTGCAGAACAATGACTTGCTCGTTATCGAATCATTATCTTTCATGAAAGATTACCACATAATCCAACAGCGACAGATTTAATTGGCATTTTAAAAGTGTGTTTTGTAAGTCATTGTATTACTGGATGGTAACATTTACAGAGACGGGAAAAAGAAAATAAATGGACGTATGAGGTGTTGTTTCGCTTCCAGTTGAACCGCTGCGATATTAAAGAAAACACTTAGATATCTTATCTGTTTTCCTGGTATTTAACTACCGGTAAAACAAATATATTCACGCCTTGTTGTTCATTGCTGCACACAGTTTCCATTACTACATATTCTGTTAGAGCCGGTGCTGCGCTGCATTTGGGGAATATCAGTTCCGTGTCCCCGTAACTGTATCTGCCGCTCAATAGCAACGCAACACAACAACAATCATATGAAATGTATCAGTGGCATTTATTCTGCAACATTAGCACAATTACAATGAATAACTAATTGGCAGCTTCTGCCAGATTAAATTTCACTAATTCTTAACTCCAGTAAACTCTTTTCTTTCTATCTTCTTTACTGTCTCTCTCCAACGAGACAATGAAAAGTAGTTTATAAAAGCTGCACTTCAAAAGACTCTCTAACCTTGACTCCCCTTGGTGGGGTGGTCTGCAGGGCTTTAGGAAAAGGCAGGAGGCTTTTCTCTGTGTGGGTTCATATGTGTGTGTGTGTGTGTGTGTGTGTGTGTGTGTGTGTGTGTGTGTGTGTGTGTGTGTATGTATGTGTGTGTGTTGGACAGTAGTGCAAATTAGCATGCTCATTAGCATAGGGATATAAGTCAACACTGGCCCCAATATGTCTGCCTGTATGTCCCTATTGTGGCCTAGGTGTGTGTGTGTGTGTGTGTGTGTGTGTGCTTTAGAAAGTGTCTGTATTTGCTGTAAGAGTTGGCCTTTTTTGGGTTATTCCTGACACCCTATTAAAATCATATTTAAATATAAGAAACAGTCAGAGCGCACACGCCGTGTATTCCTTACTCCTATCCTGCAATAGAGCTAAATACATTTCTATATCTTGAAATTGTACAAAATAAGTGAATTTGGTCAATTATTACACTCTAAAAGATTATGAAATATTACAATATTTGGCTTATGCAAGCAACCACGTCATACCCTCAGTCTTTGTACAGTTCGATCACCACTTCCGCTGTGACCTCTGCATAAGCTCTCCGTGCAACACAGCATGAGTTCCACTGTCTAAGGAGTTAGGATTGATTATGAAACCTGTCTCGTTGCTGACATGAAACTGAAAAGCTTTTTACTATCTGCGTAGTGGAAATGTGAAGCAGCCATTCATATAAAGACTAAACCTGCCTGGGATCACTCTATAAACATGGTGTGTGTGTGTGTGTGTGTGTGTGTGCGTGAACATGACTGGTGTAATTACGGATAGGCCAGACCCTCCACCTCGGTAAAAGGTGTTCAACCGCCCGGCCTTTCTAATGTCACAGTAATGGCCCCCGCAGCGGAGGCAAGTCTCTCTCTCTCTCTCTTTCTCTGTGTTTTCACTTCTCAACTCTTAAATAGGCGACGTGGCAAACATGACAAAGAAGGCCAGAGAAAGAAAGTGACCGGAGACGGAGGCAATTTGGGAACTATAGAGAAACAGCATCAAACTGCGCAGGGGTCTGATCAGGATGCCTGCGCAGCTATTCCGGGCACGTCCGACCCGGGGAGGAGACCCCGGGGCAGACCGACACACTGGAGAGATTTCCCATCCCGACCAGCATGATTCCCCAGGAGGTGCTGGAGGACGTGGCTGGGGGGAACAAGGACATCTAGGCTGATCTGGATCCTCCTGTAACCTCCAACTGGACAGCAACGCATCAATGGAGTCTCCGTCTCTTCTGGAGTCTAAACTAGTGTGTTGATGTTTTATTGATGAACAACCAATGCGTGCCTTTCAAAGTTCTTGAAATAAATATGGGAAACTATTTTTCTTTTTTCTTTTTGCATTTTCCGCCATTTTCTAGCTCTGTATTTATTCCATAGAGACACATTTAATTTGTTGGTCTGTTGCTGTTTCATCATCACTTTCCCCTCTCTTTTATTTGATCAGGTTTAAATAAACGTCACTCGAGCCATGCAGCAACTCTTTCCACACACGCACGCACGCACGCACGCACGCACGCAATACATATATTTCAAAATGGATTTCAAGTTGTTTTTTTCTTCTCTTTTTGTATTGTGTGCCCTGTAAAGTGTGTGTGACTTAAAATGTAGCAACTGGAGCGAGACCACCCATCACAGGAACACACGCAGTGTCTTTCTCTCTCTCTCACACACACACACACACACACACACACACACACACACACACACACACACAGGGTTGTAAAGAGTTGACACAGTGAAAGTAGTTCTCTTTCTGTCCCTCTCTCTGTTGGTCTGTTCTTCTCTCTCTCTCTATTTCTTGTACAAACACACACACACACACACACACACAGGAACAGTGGATACTGAGTAAGACTACGCCTGTAAAGGGAACAACACAGGCGGTAATTCCAAAGCAGTCCCTTTTAAAAAAATAATAGCATACATATATTTCTAAATGGATTTCAAGTATTTTTTTTCTTCTCTTTTTGTATTTATTCAGTTGGAAAATACATCCAGTGCTGCTCCAGTAAATGAAAAGTGTCACTAATGTTTCCCACAGCTCTAAAAGCAGCTACGCCCTGGGGTTTTTACCCAGTTTTACCCCAAGTGATTTAATATATGTGGAAATATATATAACTTTTGTTTATTTCCCAGACATGCTTTGAATAAGGCACGGTGCTCCACTGCCTCTGTATGGCATAGCCACCGATCTGTTAATGCTAGGGTCAGTTTAACTTAGATAACAGCACATAGATAGTCAAAGAGTAAAGGAGGGTTGGCTCCTCCAGAGGTCTGCAACCAGACAGGCCCAATAGACTCTGGTTGAGTATGGTTATATGAACTTTACTGACAATTTCTTAGGCTCTAGAGCTTCTGATCTTAGCCTCTTGGTGAAGATTTGGGAACATCTGTAAAGTTTTTGTTTAGTTTTTCACATTAAAACTAAGTGGTTTGTTTTAATCACGTTGACACTGTTGTTCACTTTTACACTGTGACTCGTAGTCTTTAGCTTGTCTTATCTTATATGAACCTGTATCGACGTCCTGCATATATCCTTCAAACCCTTCTGCCTGCTTCTCTCTGAAATCACTATTTCTAATAATATTTATTCCGGGGTGTGCAGTTAGTGGCAGTGTGGGCTCCCTGGTAGCTCTGACAGCAGGGGCGGGGCTTAGCGAAAGGTCCATTGATCTCTGGTTAGATGTTCTGTTTTTCTTTATATCAAAGCATTGGCTTTGCACCAGACCCCGGGTGAAATGAATATTTGATATTGTTCTTGGGGCGTTGCTAAACAATTAACAGAGGATGACGTTGTAAAATATCTAGTAATCTGTAGTGCGGTTCATACTGAAGGTGAATCTTTTACACTGATCTCAAAGACACGCACACACGATACTCAGATCGGGAAGAGAAAACACTGAGCTTACTTCTGTTACCAACATCACTGCACTGTTACAAAGACAGGTCAAGCACAGGGCAGGACAGACAGACACACACACACACACACACACACACACACACACACAGGACAACTAGCAGCAGTCCTGTCTGTAGTGTCTGAACTGTCCGTGTGTGCCAGTGATGGGGCGCTAATGCACTTCCCAGGAAACAACATGGCTCCCTCAGGGAATGCAAAATGGAGGCATGGCAACAGCTGCCAAAATGTCAGGGTGAGAGAGAGAGAGAGAGAGAGAGAGAGAGAGAGAAAGATGGATGGAGGCCAATGGGGAGCATGAGGGCAGGAAGGAGGTGAATACAGCCCCCCTACTGGCAAGAGTGAAACGCTGTTACAATAAAATGTAGCTTTTTTAAATGTATTATTAAAATAAATAAATACATGTTTCTTTGACTTATTCTGCAGTGGTTCAAATATGAGATGTGTGGTGAATCTGAAGGATAAACATAACAGTATTTTTTTCTTCCTCATTGTCCTGATGTGACTGAGTGCCTTCACCTCGGCTAAATGTCTCCAGGATGAGGAGAAAAGAATTGTTCACATTTCCTCACTTTAAATAAGCCAAAACGAAGAAGAAAATACACGGCGTCCACAGTGAGTGTCTGCCTGTAGGTCTGACACACAACTCGACATGCTTAAGACTGCTAGTTCCTTTTATGCACTTATCAAGGTTTTCCTTTAGGATCTCATATTGAACGTATTGGTATAGTCAACATGTCCGTTCCACCTTCATCAAGTGATAGTCCTGAATTATATGTGTGTGTGTGTGTGTGTGTTTTGACACACCCCCCGACTCAAGTTATCAATACGTGGATGTTTGAATGTTTATGTGATCGCTGCTGTGTATTTCCAGCATGGTAATTAGCAGCTAATTAGTTATTGATTGAGGCCGGCATCTTTTATGGAGGTGAGAGGGCGAGTGTGACACAGGGCACAGCATAACACCTCCGCCATAGTTCACCCTCTGCTGTGCGAGCGAGCGTGTAAATTAACGCACACACACACACACACACACACACACACACACAGTGTGAACACATTCCTTCCCCCTCAATATTTCACTCTCTATCTCACCTTTCCTCTCACTTCCTCTCTTTTGCTCACTCCTGTCTCTTTCCCACGTGGTCTCTATCAACACCAGTAACCACACATTAAATAACTTATTTAGCTCACTGAATCATGAGTCTTTGTAAAATAGGGCCCTATATGAGTTAATGCTCAAACCACACCCATTGCAAGCATCCTCGATCCTTTATTCAAGATGGATACCGTGGTACAAAAGTGGCCCTCTTTGCAACAAAACAGAGCCCCCCCACACAAAAAAAGACCAGAAATATGAAGACACTCTTGATAAAAGCCTCGCGGGAATCTGCTAATTCCCCTTGAGCCTCTTCGCTGCTCGCAATCCTCTTAATCCAACTTAAAGATCTCATGCAGGCGAAGGATGCCAACATGCCTTTTACCCCTCAACAACCTCTTTGAGGCCTGAGGACTACAAGGTTCCTTACTCCCAACCAAAGCTGTGTCATCAGCCAACCTGATCAAATACCAGTTGGAGTGCTGACCGATAGAGGTGCTGGTATTGAACTGGGGACATGAGACAGCTTTCAGGTTCCTCCCGGGATTCATCTTGGAATGAAATCGACTTCGCCGATACAAAGTGAGAACTGCTGGTGCTCTTGTTGTGGAGAACATGAGTGGAATACACTAAAGAAAAGAACACAGCATGCCTGCAATAAAACTGTCAACGTTTTTTTATTTATTGTTTTCATCAAATTGCTCATATTGCACAACAGCATTGTGTCCATTGGATGATACCCTTTATTGTGTGGCATTAATCGTACTGTTAATGTATTTGAAATGGAGAGAAAAAACACGGGTAGCACGTATGCCGTGGACTATTAAAAGGTTCCAGAGGTGGACATTTGTGTACTGAAATGTCGAACACGAAAAACTCGTGGCTTGGCTCGGTTGGATTTACAATCTTTGGTAAAACCAATATGCAGACAAAATGTAAAGTATCTAATTGAACAACGTCTGCAGATAATCCGCTGAGTTCTCAGTAATTCAATACGATGGAATTCTAACGCAAGATCAGTTTTGATGCCAGATCGAAGGGAGAGATTTCTGTTTTTTTTTGTGTGTCATAAAGCAATCTGTTGAACATTGTATGGGAAATGCACTGGGAGACATTCAGGGTTTTGCTGATTTAACAACAAAATATCTTTCTGTGCTGTGAGAACTGGATCACCTGGGGTCTAAAAAATAGTTTTTAGACCCACATCAAGGTCGCAGCTCCCACATATGTCTTTGGGTGTTGCTAATGGTCTGGTCTGATGTTGTCCACTTTAAATCGCTGGCTATTTCCTAAGCCTGTTACGGCTAAATGGAAAATGTGTGTGTGTGTGCGTGTGTGTAACCTCTGCCTTTAATCCACTTTACCTTTCATTTCTTTCCTAGGCTCTCAAATGACCCAAGGCACCTGGACAGAATCCTCTCACAGTTTCTCTCTCCTCTTCCTGTTTTTGTTATTTATTCTAAAATAAAAAATAAATTCTTTCCTCATCCGTACATTCATTAAAGTGTAGTTTTCCCGAATTGGGTGGCTGCGGCCGTCGCCATCTTGGCAGTGATGACACTAACTCCCCACTAATTCAAAAGTGGGCTCAGAGGTGGATCATCTGTGGAGCTTAGGCAGGAGGCACGGATGACGCAGCAGAGGAGACAGCTAGCGGCTAAGTGACTTGAGACGGTACCCACCCGTCACTCAAAGCGGACACACCCGTATGCCTAATTTTAAGCCGGGAGAGTGAAATAAAAATCCAGCCCCCTCGCAATTGTCATGAGAGGGGATTTTAGTTTTAAAGACAGTTTTTTTTTTTTTCACCATGCTGTAAAAATGTTCCTTTTATCCCAAAAAAATCTCCCAATGCCGGGGTTTCACATTGTTTTGTTTTGCTCATGCCAGTGTTGGTGGTTTGCATTACCCAGAGATGGACACAGGACCGCTGCGTTCCAGCTTCAAAGTGGATATAAATATAGCAAAGGTCATCATCCTGTATTCATATCGTGAAAACATGGACTTCTTAAAAAAATATACACATTTGTTTTTTGCCAAATGAGGATGCTTACTTAACGTGCGCTTCCAAACTAACTGTGCAAAACATACATAATATATACATATTACACTAAGCAAGGATTGTTTTTAAACACTCACGATATGATTGATTCTTTCATTTGTGTTATCTGTTTTCATAAATCTTTAAAACAAAGCGCGAAGAGTCAATTTCTTTGCCAAGAGCAATAAATGTACAGGAGATTGTCCTTGTGACTCGTAATGCATGAACACAGCGACAACGCTCACGTTGACAAAGAGTAAGTACACAATGGGACATATAATAGACGGAATTTACATTCACCGCAAGAGGAAAGAACATGATACACACAACACTGTGCAGCCTGTAAACAATGTTTATCGTCAATTCTGGCAAAATGCCGAAGCTATAGAAAGAGACACTAGCGACACATTGTGTTGCGCAACCCTGTGCGGCGGAATGACAATAACTTATCCTCGAGCCATGAATGTAAAATTTCTCTTGAGTTATGTTAGATCCATTTTGATCAGTTCCACTTGCCCCTGGAGCTTGACGCCGACTGTGAATAGTGCGTCGTAGTGCAAGCAACGCTTGGCCGTATAACAGGAAATGAATCCAGAAGAAAACTGCAGTAATAGAAGTATCGTTAAGCCCGGAGGGAGAAGATGGATTTGGTTTCACAAAAAAAAAAAAAAAAAAAAAACCTGCTCACTGATTTTCAAAAATTTTATATTTCCCCTGTGATGACTAAGACGCTAATAATTGCTTTTAGGGCGTACTGTTCAAAGCAGTCAGCAAAAGGAGAACAACAGGACCCTTATCAGCACTGATGAGAACCTGATATGTTTTCTTAAAAGGTTTCCTTTTTTCCCAGCTCAACATTTTGTGCAGCGTACTAACGAAACATTAATTTTCCATCTCAGTTTGTACAAGTCATTTTTCTCCCCCAGTGACTCCACGCTGTGTGACAGTGTCAGCCCTTCATACTCACACGCTTACCGAAACACACACTTACGGTCACTTGTGAGGACATTGAATTGACTCATATAAGTTACAAGGAGGCTTACCCTGGCCTAGCGTCACTCATAAGATTGCCCTTTGTAAGTCCCGCCCCCTTTCGCTCTCTACTCCAATAACAGTTGAGCAAGCACCATTGCATTGTTTCCTTTTGTGAAGAAGGTCTGTGAAGAAGGTCTGACCTAGCCTCAGCAACTAAGGAGGGACGGGACTGAGGATCGGTCAAATGAGTCATGCCTTAACTACGACCCTGAACCGGGCCTTCACTTAACCCATAACCCAAAAGCCAACTCTGCCCCCTGGTGGCCATCAGGATTCACGCTTCTCTTTCTCCTCCCAAACCCTCACCTTCTCCACACCTCACGTCTCTCTCTCCCCCCCCCCTATACACCTCTTTTCATATTCAACATGCAACAGCATGTAGGCTCTCTCTTAAAAAATGTGTCCCTCTCTGTCTTTTAAATGTGATGTGCTCTACCACCTCCTCCGACAAGAATAGCTCCGTGACCTTCAGAAACCTGCGTCCAATTGATGGATGTCTGCTTACCTCAAACTGTGATGAAGCACTTCCTTAAACCACAGTTACACTTCATTCATTCCCAAACTTTAACCCATTTAGGGCCACGAACTTTAACCCACACAGCGGAAAGGAGAGAGTTACAAGTTAATCAATTTTACATCGAAGCACTGGGGCATCCCTCAGCCTATCGCGGAGCACAACCTGCTAAGTGATGTGATGGAAACACGAGCGTTAACTAGGACAGAGAGAGTGAATGTGAACCCGTCACTTCTCTTTCAAATGTGAAGGACACTTTCTTCTATAGGGACAAAGACACTGTGCGAGTAGAAACGCGTAGCGCCTTCTCAAGGGCGGATGAGAAAGTGTGCATGTGTGCATGCATGTGGGGTCACGTAGGCGCGTGTCAAACTCTGCGACTAGTTCATTAAATGGCACACAGATCAATTCTTAATCTGCTTTGTATCCGTCGTATAACGCATGCGGAAACACACACGCGAAATCTCCCTCAAACATAAAATTCTGACACACACACACACACGCCACCACTTCAGAGCGTTTTTGTCTTCCTCTTCGTCAAATTCAATTACTGACGACATCACTAAAGGAATCTCCACTCTAACCAATTACCGCTTGAATCCCCCGTGTGTCTCTGTGAGATGATCTGTGTGTGTGTGTGTGTGTGTGTGCGTGTGTGTGTGTGTGTGTGAACAATGAAGCAAATAAGAAAGTATGTGTATGTCCACCAATATGGAGGAGAAACAGGACACAATTGGTTTTAGGGTGTATGTAGTTATGGTACGGCACTGGCCAGAGATGCATGAACGTGTGTGTCCCCAAAGTGTGTTCACGTGGGAGACAGCCCCTTTCTGAGCAGGCCCCTCCCTCCAGGAGCCATAGGGGGCGGAGTCAGGTCATCAGGGAGATTCAGCTCACCTGGCTTGGTAGAGGCGGTTGCCAGCCGGTCTTTCCTTGTTACGTTTAGTTTATCCGTGCACTAGTTTCCCTTTCAGTTACTTTCCTTTGGCTCAACTCATGTGTGGTCTCAGACCTTTTGTTTTGTTACTTTTAAAGTTACAAGAGAGGAGGCCTTTAAAAATGAGGACGAATCGATGTGTTTGGCCAGCGTGACTCTATCTTGGTAAAACGTTCTCTAAGGTTCCTGGAGTGCAAACTTCCCCGAGTCGAGCAGGACGGAGCCAACAGTTTAGCCAACAGTCAATTGTTCCTGTTCAGGGATCTAGGTGTTAAGCTGGTGGGTTATTGTCTTGCGTTTCCTTTTTTTCAGCTCTCTCCTCTCAAACTCTCTTTCCATTGATCTCCTTCCTCTTCCTCTCTTCTTTTTTTTTTTTTTCTACCTTCCTTTTCTCTCCTTTCTCGGCGTTCACTGTGCTCCCCGTTCATCCAAAATCGTGTATCTTGTCACTTCCACCACTGTCCAGGTCTGTCATCCCATCTCCTCACCAGCCCTCGTCACATGACTCCTCCCCTTTGCGCGAGGCCCCCGGGGACATTGGTGCTAATTTGTGTGTATGTGTGTGCTCGTCCCCTATCCGTCCCCTACCGGCTTTGACACCGCTGACCTACGCATACTGCTTTGTCAACAATCGCGGCACATACACACATCACAAACGACAGCGTAACAAGATGGTTTACACTGACCGAGAAGAGCGAGGGAGGGCTGAAGAGGAGGGGAACGTTATTATCTATGTAGTACATCACCGCTGCTTATGTTGTTGTCAGCGAAAAAATGGGCTAAAACTGAAAAACACAAGCCGCATCATTGAAATCTACAGCGGTCCACCGCAGCCGGTGACAGGCCCATGCCAATCGCCTTTATGTTCATTAAGCAGGGAAGGCAAAGAGCGCGGCGCAATTCCCCCAGCAAACATTGCTCCACCATGAGTAATTAAACAAAAGGGGAACGCTAATCGTCCGAGGACGATTATCACTCCTAACTTGCAGAGAAGCATTGTCTTTTCTTTTTTTTTTTCCCCTCACAAGTTTAAGAATGAAATCAAAGTGTAATGCAGTCGTTCCTCGAATCACCCGTTGATTTTCTCTGCTGGTTTAATGCGTTTTCACTATCGCGAGGCCCCGGGATCTATAAAGCATTATAAAAAGCTGCTCCAGAGGTCCATTCAATTCAGTGTACGTTGCTCTGTGGGGACAGAAAGTCTCGTTTCAAGGACAGCCACGTTCACAAGATGGAGCGGATAGTTTATTTATTTAAGAACGACAGCCATGTGTTCACCTTTTGAGTGTAATCATGGCAAAAATGTGCCACAGAGGGGATTGTGAGTACTTTACCACGAGTTTATATTCCTGTATATTCCTCTAACACAAGATGGTCTCCAGTTGTTTCTTTGTGTATTTACCATGTGATTAAAATACAAATAAATGTGTTTGGTATTTTACGTCTCTTTTGTTCTATTTTTCTCTCTGTGCTGTAAAGACACTTTCCAGAGAAGCAAGCGGCTAATATAATAATAATAAATAATAATACAGGCGTGGCATGAAATGTGAACGTTATATCACAACTGGGGAGAACGTCTTCATTGAAAGAAGAGCAACGGATGCCACTGGAGGCTTTTCTCGATGGAAATTGTGTTTTTTGCTCTTTCCCCGACTGGCTTTATTTAGACTTTTGTCATCCATCAAGTGAGGGAGGGGCCAGAGTGCGCACTGCCGCTCCATCGTCAGGTGAGAGAGAGCCAGGTGTGCGCCCCACAGCCCTCTGAAGATTCAGTGTCTCTCCATCACATTAAGCGCTGAAAAACTCCTTCTCAAAAGTGAAAGTAGTCTAATTAAAACATATCTGAAAAGCTGGCCATCCTGCGTAATAAAACTATACGCACGCTCGCGGGCTGGTCTAAAAGTAAAATATGGGATTATTCTCATCCATACACCAAAAGCTGTGAGCATCGCCTGCAAGCCTGAAAGAAAACAGACCTACTGTGGTCCTATTGCTTAAATTAACTTGTATGCACACTTGATGTCGGTCTTAATCTTTGTTGCTCTCACCGATTAAAAAAATAAATAAATATTTGGCCATCAAAGAAAAGCTTGTTCCAGCTATCTATACAGGAAGGGATGTGTATCTGAGTTGAGTGAGCAGGTGAACTTATTACGTTTCATAACTTTGCTAATTATATACTGTGTAACAATGAATAAGGGGGAGGAGTCAAATAGGTGAGTGCCCTGGACCGCTCCAGCAACCAGCACCGTGACACTGGTGGTGACAGGTGCTACGTATTTAAAACGGCATTGTTTAAAATGTACTCAATGCAACTAACTCCTTAATCTGTTTCCTGTGCTCTGAAAACTTCACCTGCTTCTGTGCAGGATTTGGCTGCAGAGGGTGGTTTGTGTGCGTGTGTGTGTGTGTGTGAGTGTGCGTGTGTGTGTGTGTGGGGGGGGGGGGGGTAAAGTGTAACAAATGTTTGCGTTATTGCACTTTACAGCTGTCATAATGACTCACTGAAAGCTCTAGCTACCTGGAGCTGTACCCCATGGGTCCCATTGTCAAAAGGCTGGCTTTGGTGAAGCTTCTCTGAGTGTGTGTGTGTTTCTGTGTGTGTGTGTGTGTGTGTGTGTGTGTGTGTGTGTGTAAGGGAAGACTAGAGGGGAAATATCTGTCAGATTAGATGTCAACAAACAACAACAGTTTGCTAACACTCAATCATCATGCACACCCTCTTCTTCCCACACAAACAAACACAATCAGCACATGGGACGGGCTCGACGTTGCTAAACAGCTTCTCGCGTCTCCGATGTGCCGCCGTGTCGTACCAACGCTTATCATAGTTTCTGCATGGCGTCCCTAACTTGATCTGAATATGTTGGTGTTGCTTACCCCTTTTGATCATTTCTGTACATCATAATATATCAATATGATGAAGAAGTAATTCAGGGGTGCAGGCTTTAATGGTACGAAGCAGGGTGGATGCTTACACTTCAGTCGGGTAGGACAGCGGTAAGACAACGTATGCTCCTACCGCTGCACACGCATCCCCTGGTTTGCAGGGGAAATGAAGAAGTACTGGTAAAACACACATGAAGCTGCGTCGACTGAAAACAATATTGGATGGAAAGGCAATGGTTTTGATCGAGGAGGCGAGAAATGAGGCAACAACTGAAGAGCTGAGCAGGTTTCAGCTCGACTGAAATCCCAAAGACACGTGCGGGACTACTTTGTGAGAGAGTCTCAGTAAAGGAACATGAACAGCTGGAGATCCCGCTAAGTATGATATCAGTCTGACTGTGTGACACAAAAACGGAGTCGCAAATATTCTAGCTGCCAAAAGCAAAAATGCTTTGTGGTTGCTCTAAATGCGGCGTTATGCTGCTAATTGTTTGAAATAAAACAGTCATGTTGTGGATATAGGGATCTATTAAACATGCGATGTGTGTGTTATTTTTCTGTGTTTGTATGTTAGTCTATAAAGACCTACCCCCCCCCCCCCCCCACACACACACACACGCGCACACACACACACACACATACTAACAGCTAATATTACAGCTATCTGAATGAGCTCCTTCCATTTGGGCTGTGTTGTTATTGATCGTACTTAAACAGCGCCACTGCGGTCGGCTTGTACCAGGAAATTGGCCTCATGTTGAAGCTGTCGCAGCGAGGGTGCGCTTCACTTTAGGTCCTCAAGGCACAGAGGAGAAGTAGCACAAGGAGAATCAATCTTCAATCCATAGTATCAGCTTGTTTCTGTAAAGGTATTTTCTTGTAGGTGTTTCTGTTTTATTTATTAGTACAGTATTTCTGTTTGAGTTTATGTGGCTCGGCACTGAAGATCAAGTTCACACTGAAGCCTGTCGCGCCCTTCATCACTGCCAGATCCGTGACGGCTGCTCTAGCTGACACTGACCTCTGACCTCCTCGTGGAGGGGATTAAGCGAACAGTGAGGAATGATTACAGAGTGAAAGAAGAAAAAAAGCAGGCTAGAGACGACATGCATTTAAGTTTATAAATGTGGGCTTCATGCACACAGCACCTTTAACCTTGATTTCATTAAAGAAAATGTTACTTTTCTTTTTAACCACATAAACTAAATCAAGTTTGAACAGGTTTGATTTACAGAAGAGCACAAAAGGCTTTGTGCTTATTTCCCAACTGCCTGTTTCTGGTTGGACAACATGTTATTAAAGTAACCGGTAGATTGAGCAAGAATAGGGGATGGCATATCTACCTTCCACGTTCAGAAAAGCTTTATTGGGAGTTAGCAGGAGTCTTTGACCACGATAACACAGTGTGTATGTGTCTTTGTTCTCATGCATACGCATGGGGAGGTGCGTGCATGCTGCGTGCAGGTAGAACTCAGCAGGGAAGAAGAGGAATGTGCCTTCGACACATTAGCCTGGCCTCGATATATACGCCATGTGTTTTTGGTCACTCACAGTGAATGTAAACAGAAAATCTGTTTACAAGAAAACTCCACAGGGCACTTTTAATCAGCTGAATGTCATACATATCTTTTAAAGCAACATACTAGCAGATGTTGGAATCTGGCAGGAGAGAGTTTAGGTATTTGCAAGTATGCAAATTGAACTATTGAAATTAAATTAAATTAATTAAAATGATTAATATCAATAGGATCATTAACATAAGTTAACAGTAATGGGGCACCACCCTGGGATGAGGGACCAATAACCAAACTGTGGATAAAGTTTAAAAAATTGAGGTTCACTCAAAATGTCAATTGTTACAGTGCTGATCAGTGAAGACTATAACTACCAGCTATTATCACAACACATATGCACCAAATAATCTCTTGAAAATATAACAGATTATATTTATCTTTAACAATAACAATATGAAAAAAATCAATAATATTATAAATCAACAACCATCTATTATACGATTACAAGCATACTACCTAAAATGCATCACGTGGTGAGGGGTGTGTGTGTGTGTGTGTGTGTGTGTGTGTGTGTGTGTGTGTGTGTGTGTGTGTGGTGTGTGTGTGTTGGAGAGGGAGGAGCGAGAAAGAGATAAAGATGGCGGACGTAGCCTCGGAAGTGATTCCGCCACCCGAGACTTAACATTGGTGGAGGAGAGAGGAAAAAGAAAAAGAGGGCGGAGCAAGAGGACGGAGCAAGAGGGCGGAGCAAGAGGGCGGAGCAAAAGGGCGGACGCAGTGACATGAAGTAGTCACGCAACAAACACTCCACAATGGCGTCTGACGGGGGGAATGAGACACACAATGGAGGCCGCGCTGACACGCCCTGGAGGAGGAGGAAAGAAGGAGGAAAGAAAAAGACGACGCTCAGAGCGAGACAGATCCTCCACGTAGCAATAAAGTTGAGCAACTGTAACGTTGTCACACAGACTCTCCGGCGCCGGCCCTTTTAACTGTTAAAGAACAGTTTACGGACTTTACTCGCAAACACAGCAAAGCTCAACGAGGCGCGAGTTCACAATCCAGGCTTTCAAAATGGCTCGCAGGCCTCTCTCTTTGTTTCACTTACACGGCGAAGCACCAACACACATCATTTAGTTAATGTCTTGAAGCTGAAAAGACATCAACCTTAACAAAGATGTCGCCGTAGTTCAGTAATAACATCGTAATCTAAGGAGTTTCTTTTTAACGGCCGCATCTGTTTTCCTGGGATTTGATAATTTTGCTTTACTGAACCGAATATAAATAACCGATGTTGCTTTTTATGGCCATTAAATGAAAAGTTGCCCACGTATCAGCAATCCTGAGACTTTCATGTGACTTTCAGTCAACAGAAAGTGAGATTAAAATAAGCCTGCGTACTGTGATAAGTGTCTCATTATGCTCCGTTGCACAAAGGGAATTAGAGAACAACAGAAAAATCCTTCAAGATTTTAGAATATAATGATAATTCAAGATGGATCACTCGCTGTGTAAAATAACCCCACGTTTACTTCCGCACATTATTGTGATTTCCTCCCTGTTGTTTAAACGGTTGTATTTCTCAAACTCTTGAGAAATGATTTCCCAATCCATATTTCACTTACCTGACAGACCACGACTTAAGACATTCTGTGACTTGCCTGAGCAATTTTTCACTTTGACACACGTTCAATCAAAAAGCAAAACATAAACTAGTGTACTTTACTGCCATGCACACTCATATCAATCATCTCAAATGGAACAGGCGTAATGTATCTAGTTAAAACAAATACACGTGTACAGTTATTAACAACGTACCCTCAGACCATGGTTGTGTGTCCGGTTTTATGACATATATGTCATATATATAAATGACATATATAAGTGGCGTTGTGTGTCTGAATATGCACAAATGATTAAAAACTCCTACTCATACATCTCTCTGTGCAACACGCACCTTGACCACGTCCACGTCCGTCGAGGTACAGGTGAGCGAGTCGTCCACCTCCCTCACCTGCCCGTCGGTTTCCACGGTAACCAGTTTGATGGGCACTGCGACGCGACGCCCCGTAAGGATGGCTGTGTTCACCACCTCCGTGTCCTACGAGAGAAAAAGAAAAAGTGTTCTTGAGATAGATGAAGAGATGAATGAGAGGTAAACGCAAACATCTTTTTTTTGAAAGAAGCAACGGTTATTTGTATATGTTGTTTTCTTTTTAGACAACATGCAGTTAACTTGTCATATGAACGAAATCCCCCCTCCTGTGCTGTTATTCGTGCTCGAGCATGTTATCTACCTAACGTGCATGAGAAGGGAGACATGACTGGAGATGGTGAGAGAGGCAGAAGAGACACAAATAAACAAGACACAGAGACCGGGGGAGAGTTTTAAAGGAAGGAGAAAAAGAGGTGATTATAAATCTCAAGATTAATGTAATCAGCATGGTGACATTTGATTAGATCCTTCCAACAGAAATAGCACAAACAAACCATCACACACACACACACACACACACACACACACACACACACACACACAGACCTCACAGCACAGTCTGCCAGCGTCAATCTTGATTATTCGGCATTGAGTTTCCAAGGTAGCATTTATCGCCTCCAACACACACACACACACACACACACACACACACACACACACACACACACACACACACACACACGATTATAGGTAGTTGGGCCCACTGTTTCTGGATGGGAAGTGTGTTTGTGTGTTCCGGTTATTTTGCTCTAGTGGAATTCAGCTGAGCGAACGTCTTGATGCCAAACGGAGAAGACGAAGAAGAAGAAATGCAGAATGAATGTGCTGCGTTGTCCACAGTTCACTGTGTGGCTCCAGACACAATCAGCATTTAAACGTTTTTCAATCCAAAATGTTCGGCACCTTGGGTTGTGCGAGGATGTGTGTGTTCTCGTGTCTCTGTCTTTGTGAGGACACATTTTAACATCTTCAGATTGAGCACATCTTTGGGAAAGTTAGACCCTTCTGACTGTTTGCCCACTCCTTCAGTCTTCTTCTGTTTTAGTCCGGAGATTTAAGCTCAGCATTGGGTTGAAGTTATTCTTAATGTTGAGTTAAAGCATGTAAAGTTAGGGTTTTAAAAAAAAAGAAAAGAAAGTGCATTGTGGCAATGAAGGTTCTCACAATCACGCTGCACTTTTGGGGCCAATTTTCAACAAAAACAGTATTCAGATCTGTTATGTGATTAAAAGTATCAGCGATGACCACATTATATGAAATGTCCCTTGAAACTTTGTTGAGAATACATTTTAGTTGTGTGGCACATTCATGTTACACATGTCGTATATATAGAAACCTACATCCAGAGTAAGAGAAAACACACCCACCCACAAACAAACAAACAAACAAACAAACAAACAAGCATAAATATCATATCAGGGTGGAGATAGAACAATAACACAAACAAAGCAAAACAAGATCAGACCTCTGGTACACACACAAACTCACAACTGACACACACAGTTTGCTAATGCCCTCTCATTCCCAACCACAGGACTCTGTGTGACCTTTACTTAATGAGCTCTCTCACACACAAAGACATTTATTCTGCTTATTTTATCTCTCTCTCTCTCCTTCTTAGAAGCTGCTCGGTCTTGCTTGAAATCCGAAAATAGATTCTGTAGATAGATTTATATATATATATATATATATGACGACAAGGTGAGGAGCAGGTGAGGAGGAGGAAGAGAGGGGACAAACA
The DNA here is from genome assembly GCF_009769545.1 of Cyclopterus lumpus. Lineage (NCBI taxonomy): Eukaryota > Metazoa > Chordata > Actinopteri > Perciformes > Cyclopteridae > Cyclopterus > Cyclopterus lumpus. The sequence goes on from NC_046974.1 coordinate 7,356,918, forward strand.
GGATTAAAAGCATGCAAAGATGAAAGGAATGGGAGGAAGATGAAGGGCGCAAAGAAAGTCAACGTGCGGGAACCAAAACAGACGAGTTACGGAGAGGATTCTTCTCCCTCATCCAGGGTGAGGAGAGCAGATGGAGGCATCACAAAAAGAAATCAACGAGTGAATGTGTTTATGTCAGTATGTAGCCTATATGTGTATGTTAAAATATGTGTTTGTGTGTGTGTGTGTGTGTGTGTGTGTGTGTAGCCTCTTGAAGGCCATGAAGTCCCACCGATAATATCATGTTTACATCTCCACAGGCCAAAATAAATGATAACAAGCAGGGAATGTATTTGAAATAAGTTGTGCGTATTTTATTGCTTCACCCAAATCTTTTACATTTGATTTCCATCTTTGAAATATAGAGGTAAGTGAATTTAAACTGGCTTACAAGGCCTTTAAATACGGGACCTCGACACCGATGAGTGTGGTGGGAATTCGCAACGCTAACGCGGACCTTTTGTGGCCAACTCGCCTACGAGCCCCGTTAAAAAGTCCCGATATATGTACATAAAGTGCCACCTCGGGTCTCTCGATACTCAGAAGGACACACACACACACACACACACACTGACTGAACATTAATTGGTAGTCTATTTGTATGAGGGGCCGTTTAGGCCATAACTATTGAGACACTTTCACACTCACTACTGAAACACTTACACACATACTAGTGAAACACTCGTACATTCACTATTGAAACGCTTGTACACTCACTACTGAAACATTTACACACATACTAGTGAAACACTCGTACATTCACTATTGAAACGCTTGTACACTCACTACTGAAACACTTACACACATACTACTGAAACACTCTCACGGTCACTACTGAAATTACTTGTATGAATACATGTGAGACGCTTGCACATCCTCATGTAGCATACATACATATAACTGAAAACAGATAGATACGTATACATGTTTCACTTGTATGCATGTAAGCATTTCATATGTATGTGTATATGACACAGAAGTATATATGTATGCGTGTGTGTTTCTCATATGTATGCGTAAGAGTATTTACAGAGTATGTATGTATGTGTAAGTGTTTCAGTAGTGAGTGTACAAGCGTTTCAATAGTGAATGTACGAGTGTTTCATTAGTATGTGTGTAAGTGTTTCAGTAGTGCGTGTGAGAGTGTCTCAATAGTTATGGCCTAAATGGCCCCTCATATATTTGCATGGGTCAACGCGCGCCCGTGACCCTCCGTCAGACCGCCGTCGAACACGACAGACAGTAGTTAGTGTTGGAGAACAAGCATCTCTAATGAGGATGGAAACGTAATTGAATTATATTCTTGTTTAACCATAATTGAACTGAGTCCCTGAGGAGAGAGAGAGAGAAAACAGCCAATGGTAATAGGGAGGAGGGTTTAATCTGTCATCTCATGTGAATAGATCCAATGCACAGAACACCTGCCTTGTGATCTATAGTCCCTTAATAAGCTTCATGTTAGTGACGACTGGCGTTTACTGGCGAACGCAAAGAGGAATCACGGAGAGCAGAATGACGAGAGGAACAGAACAGACAGACCGGGGAGAGAGGAGAGGAGTGAGAGAAAAAAAAGTATTACATTTGAGAAATTGAAGAAGAAAAAAAAACAACCAGATAAAAACACAGCAGGAAGAAGAATATTAGAGCCAGAGCAGAGGAGACAGAAAGAGAGACAGAGGGAGAAAAGAAGAGAATTTCATGGCTGTCCAAGGGAATTATTAAGTGGCTCGTCAACAACCAGCTCCCCACTGCCTTCAAAAGCTGCTGCACACTGCACTGAGATAAGCTGAGAGGAGGTGTGTGCACGCTCAGGCCTTGTGTGTCAAACATCTCTCCGTGCACATGAACCAGAGCTTGTGTGGGCTCCTGCACACACATACAACAAACATGTGTGTGCGTGTGTGTGTGTGTGTGTGTGTGTGAGAGAACATATGCACAAATACGTTTGTGTGTGCAAGTTGCAGAGAGAAGTGAAGTCGAGGAAACAACCTCTCTCTTCAATGAAGCTTATCCACACATTTATGAGTGTGTGTGTGTGTGTGAGAGAGAGAGAGAGAGAGAGGGAGAGACACCGCGTGTGTTCCTGTGATGGGTGGTCTCGCTCCAGTTGCTTCACTTTAAGTCACACACACTTTACAGGGCACACTTGCACACACACACACACACACAGGGTTGTAAAGAGTTGACACAGTGAAAAAACTGGCACTTTTTGCTCTCCTGTATGAATGCAATGCCAACTGTGACTTACAATAAGAGTATGTAAGCAGTTCTCTTTTGGTCCCTCGCTCTGTTGGTCTGTTCCTCTCTCTCTCTCTCTTTCTTGTACACTCTCTCTCACACACACACACACACACACACACACACACACACACACACATACACAATCCTCTTCCAGTGGAAGTACTGCCACTAATCTATGATTGTGTGTCCAGTAAATGCGAGACAATAACCCCCCCCCCCCACACACACACACACACACACACACACAAAAACAAATCTACTTTTCTGTTCACTCCTTAAATTGTCAAGTTTCTCATTTGGAGGAAATTGCTTGGAACATATCCGACTCTTGAGTCTCTGTTTGGTCTCATTGTGACCTTTTCACCACAGCGTGATGAAAAAAAGAATTGAGTCGTGCTCTCTGCTTCACAGTAATGTTAAACGAGTCAAAGGGGGTCACATGTTGTCTGTGATGTTAGTGAACAAGTTGTTCACACGTACTCTGGGTGCTGTTTATGTGTCATGGCTACCTGCCTCGGTCCTTAAGGAAGAGACACTTCAACAACCAGATTTGTTCTTAAGTGGCTTGGATAGCTGATGTAAGAGAATTTATCAAATTCACCAATAAATTGTACAAAAGAATTGTATTTACAATTTCTTTTGAGGTAAGAACACAATTTGCTAATTAGCCTGCTGTTACCCAAGCCCACGTTTTTTCACTCTTTTACATTGCCTTACCCGACATAAATATACACTTCACAATCACGTCGATGTCATCCTGTTTTGACTCTGGAATTGAAAGAAATGCATTTATTCAAATACCCTATTCATATCGCCACCAATTCCACATGGCTAGTGATGCTTTTGTATGTATATTGTGATCACTACATTATGAACATCTCAAGATGGTCTGACCCTCCCGTGGCGACCATTGGTCACCTGTTTTTCACCATTTCTTCTTTATATCAGTGCCATCAGGTGACGCCGCGGTAACAGCACTCTTTATTGATTAGGCAGGTCCCTTTAATTCTCTTTATGGATCCCCAAAAGCAGGACATCAGCATAGGACATACGGGGCAGGACGCGTGGCCTCATGTTGTATTATCGTCACTCATGCTTACTTACAATCCTCACGAACACACAGGTAGCATTCATCATGCGTGTGCACGCTCCTCATTTACATCGTTTGCCGTAATCTGATGCGGCGCACGCAGATGAGAATACATAATAATGACGTTCAATCAAACGCATCGATAAATCAGTCAGTCTGGCCACGACCTGTTGAAGCCGCCCAAAGAGATACAAAACACACGGAATCCACTTTATTTATCGGCGTACAATTCGATTAGCTAATTACGAACCCACTTTATTTATCGACGTATTAAATCGATTAGCTAATTAGAGTAAACTGTTCAGGAAAGCTAACAAATAGCCTCCGGTAACAGGCAGAGCATTTCCTCCAAGCCTTCACCTCTTCACCTCTTCATTTCTCTGTGTGCACATGTATTTAATATCACAAAGTGAGAGAGTGGGGGAAAGAAATGGACTAAATAACATTCGGGTGCGCATCAAAGACGTTGCGAGAGGAAAGAAAACGAGAAGAAGGGTTCAAGGATGAGGGGGAGGATAGAAGGGCAGGTTTATCATAAAGCACCTTCCCTCATGTCTTGACACAAGTGGAGCTATAGAAACGGGGTTAAGTAACAGTTTGAGAGAGCCGCTGTGCTATCGGATGCTTTATTGAGTGTTTGGCCGGGGTCAAAGCAGTGAAATACTAAATTGTGTGTTCATCTGAGTGAATGTCCAGTATACGAGAAAGCAGGGCAGAATGATAAAGAGGCAGAAGGACCCGTATGATGACAAATTAGAAGAATATGGCTCAGAATGCTGAGTTATTCTCATTACATTGGTTTCCTTTCAACGCCTCCTGGTGGATCTTTATTCCACTGTAATGCGTTGGCAATGTTTCCTAGTCCCATGTCTATTGTACCCTGCTCCTCCTCACCCTGTTTATTACTTTAGACCTCAAATAATGTTGGTGTCTGTGTCTGATCGTAAAAAAGAGAGCGAACACAACATCATTAAACATAAAGAAAGCTGGGATGTGTGTCAGTAACACGCAGGAACATCTGTACCGAGAGGCAGCAGAAAGGTCAGAGAGAAATAACGAATTGCAGATCATGCGTGCATTTACGTACGTTTGTTTATTGCATTATATGTGGCATTAATAAGGCAATAAAGTCAGTGAAGGTGTGCATGTGTGCAAATCAGACATTCAGCATCTTACTGCTCCAATTGCATTTTCACGGCTGGGTTAGCACATTAATTGAGCTTGTTTCAAGTCGAGTTAACTTGCCGCATTGACATAAACTTGGTTTATGCACGTTATCATAGTGATATTTCATTCATTTGGCAGCAGATATATACCATTTAATAAAATAAAGCAAAACCAAACCAAAAGCATTTTTAACTCATGGAAGCACATAAGAAGTACCGGACTACTAACACATATATATGTATGTACTGTATATATATATATATGTATATATATATATATATATATATATATATATATATATTTGGATCTTAACTTCATCATTTGCTAAACATGTACTGTTACAGTTGTTAATGGTGCATGTGCCCCATAGACTTTAAAGTATTTCTGCATCTGCTGCTCTTAAATTGAATTTTGATTAAAATAATGATGCAAATATATATATATATATATATATATATATATATATATATATATATATATTTTTTTGGATCTTAACCTTATCTGAGATGTGTATTTTTTTATTTTCTCTTAAAGCTTTTCTCCAATCTCACTCTGTTGTCACATCTGTCCAACCTGTACCTGTGCAAAGTGTTTTCTGTGTGAGTGTGTGTGTGTGTGTGCGTGTGTGCGTGTGTGCGTGTGTGTGCATGTCTGTGTGTGTGTGTGTGTGTGTGTGTGTGTGTGTGTAAGGGCTCAGCTGGGAAGGAAAATTGGTTAAAGGCACTTAGCTGCAATTTACTACAGATCCATTAAACACATCAAGTGTATGGCACTTTCTTTGTGTGTGTGCGTGTGTGTGTGTGTGTGTGTGTGTGTGTGTGTGTGTGTGTGTGTGTGTGTGTGTGTGTGTGTGAGTGTGCGATGGACTGTATTTTAGATTTAACTGCCTTAATGTACTGCACAGGCTGCTTCAAAAGGTCCAAGTATTCACACACACAGCACTAAGCACACCGGGAAAGTGATCATAGCCTGAAGTGTTTTAACACGTTTTAAACATCAGCTGGACAACGTACAAACTCTCTGGTTGCACGGAACAATATCACATTATTAAAAACATTATTTATTTCAAACAAGTTGTAACTGGGGCTGCACGGTGGTGTAGTGGCTAGCACTGTCGCCTCACAACAAGAGGGCCGCGTGTTCAATTCCCGGTCGGAGCGGTCCTTCTGTGTGGAGTTTGCATGTTCTCCCCGTGGCAGCGTGGGTTCTCTCCGGGCTCTCCGGCTTCCTCCCACAGTCCAAAGACATGCTGCAGGTTAATTGATCTCTAAATTGCCCATAGGTGTGAATGTGAGAGTGAATGGTTGTATGTCCCTACATGTGCCCTCGATGGACTGGCGGCCTGTCCAGGGTGTCCCCTGCCTTCGCCCTATGTCAGCTGGGATAGGCTCCAGCACCCCGCGACCCTAATGAGGATAAGCGGTATTGAAAATGGATGGATGGATGGATGGAAGTTGTAACTGTTAAAGATGATCGTAGACTATAACTCATGTGATTGATTTTTGGTTCAGTTATTGGTAAGTTTGGGAAACAATATTGGCTGCTGGGAGAAGCCCATCTTTGGTCTGTGATGCTGCCCACTGCCACGGTTCATTTTGGAGAGGAAAGTCATTATTTGATGCAAAAAAAACAGAAATAATGAAAAAAGGTCAGTTCGAGCATTTCAACAAATGACCTGTGAGGGTCATTTGTCTCCAGAATAATCATATTCCATGCATGGAATTAGAGTCATGTGAACAATTGGCAACAAATGACCACGACCTCTTAACAGCTCATTACGTGGTAATGGCATTTACTGTGTAATCTATCACTGAAACAATGTAAGAAACCCACATAGTATAAAAGCATGGTATACACACAGTATATAGTTCGAAAATAAGTATGCAAACAAAGTAAAACACATAAACACCTCATGAACATAACTTCAACATAACTCAACAATACTTTTGGGGTAATAAAAACCTACTTTTAGTCGATACTGTTGATGCTGAGCTGTTTTTAAGTTCCTGGAGAGAGTCTCAAAGAGAAGATCTAGAAATAGCTTGTGTTTGCTTTCGGTCCCGTTGAAGTGAATGAACCTCGACTGCATCTGACATTGTGATTCAGCAGAGCGGCTGCCCGATGCCACGCGAAGTCAATGCTGTTCACCAGCGACTGTCATCCTAACGTGCAAACTGTCGCGTCATCAATATCGCGTCAGTTCCCTTCGTCTACGAGCAAAGGCAGTCGTCAGGTGCTCGAATCCCCATGTTGTTGTTTATGACTTGTTTAAATGAAGAAAAATATATGCGGCACGTTTTATACACGCCACTCTCCGAAATAAAAAAAGGCCAGTGACACCAGTTGGTATCGTGTTATGTACAATATGAAAGAAATGTAATTTGTGTCTCATTTTCTTGCTCGACCATTCAGTATGAATATTCAGTTGAAATCATTCAAACGGATTCACGGTGTCAATGGATGGGACGTCGGGCGCATCGTCTGGTTTGTTTTTTTCATCGCGCTCTCCCTCTTCTCGCTCTTTAATATCGGACGAAAAAAGAAGAAAAAAAACAACAACAAAAAAACAGAAGAAACACTCCGGGCTTCTCTGTCTCATCTTTTCTGTAGTTTTTCCATATTCTGAGATCCCTCATCTGCCCACTAGTCACGAGCCCAGTGAGGTTCAACCTTCTGTCGGCTGTTGATAATTATGAGCAGCAGTAGCTCCGTCATCAGGGACTCGGACATTAGTCCACAACAATAATGCATATCTATACATCTATATAGTAAGTGTGTGTGTGTGTGTGTGTGTATATAACATTTCTTCTCTCCAGCTCAGCTCTAACTGACGTCTCTCCCAGGACGCCTGCCTTTGTGTGACTGCACCCATTATCTGTGCACCTTTCACCCGCCTGCAGAATGATCCTCTGACAACCCGCTGTGGATGTCCTGCCGTCTGCTGGTCCCGTTTGTTCACCCCGATTCAAACCGGGCCTTTAGGATCTACCAGGAAGGGGCCTTTCAACCTACCTGGCCCGTCTGTTCAAGCTCCTTTTGGGGTCCACGCCTGCTCTACCAAAACGTCTGTGTTGTTGTGGTAGAAATCACAAAGAAATGTTGTGGCACGACACATCCAGTGTTCTGCTGACTGTACTCTGCGACAGTGTGAACGCGGCAAGTTAAAAAGACAAAGTTGCAATGTGAGACAGAAACAGAAAGGAATAGAAAGAGGATGAAGAGAAGACGAATGGGGGTTTCGAATATTTGAAGAGGAAGTGAGAGAAAGGGAGGGAGATGATGGAGTGAAGAGAAGAGAAAAGAACAGAGGAAAAGGAGACAGGAGAAGAAGAGGAGGAGGAGGAGGGGGGTGGGGGGGGGGACCGGGAAAGAAGGATCATGAGGTCTAAATACTGACGAGGAAGAGGAGGAGAAAAAGGAGGGGAGGTGGGAGGAAGAGGGAGACAGATGAGGGAGGTGACAGCTGGGCGAGCTGCCTAGACAAGATAGAGGTTTTGGACTGTGTGTGTGTGTGTGTGTGTGTGTGTGTGTGTGTGTGTGAGTGTGTGTGTGTGTGTGTGTGTGATATGTCAGGGATAAATGGCTATTATCACTATGACAATGTTAATTACAGCCAGACTATTAGGCCGGAGGAGTGCCGGCTCATTTATTTGGCTGCAACACAGTTGTGTGTGGGTGGGTGTGCCAATGCTGTGTGTGTGTGTGTGTGTGTGTGTGTTTTATTACTTGTAAGTGCATAATTGTGTGTTTGTGACTGTGTGTATGTATATATTTGTGTGCGATGGCATCCAATCTATTTCTTAGACGGAGCAATTAAATCATGCTTTGGCCAAACGCTAAAATGTTTCTTGTGATCTATAAGACTAATCATTTGAGCTTGAGCCAAATTTCCACTCTTTCATTGGGAGAGATATTTTAGGACTTTAATAACCCGTGTTTTCTCCCAGATCTTTAGTTTTCTTTCCCATATTTCCTTTGGAAAAAGATTGATTGAGCTCATGTTCCATCATCGACCCTCACGCCCTCTAATTGCCTAGCATGCAGTGTAAGATAATGTAGAGAGACATACACAGATTATTATATATGTATATTATATGTGGGCTTAAGAAAGGGTGGAACAGATATAACTATATTTGTGAAATAACCTCAGAGTTTGCTTTTTAATATCAACTTTCTTTTATAGATTCTATATGGATGTTTGTGAAAAAAAAAAGGTAAAAAAAAAAAAAGTCATGGTCTCGCTCACTAATAAATGTTTAAGAAATATGTTCAAATATGTACAGTCAAGAAAAATAATTTCTAGAAGTATTTTAAAGAATGCGCAAATACAAATGTTGCATGAATTATTTCTGTTTACACATATCAAAGTTGTGACCTTAAAAATGTGTTATGGATATTTGTCCCTACAACAAAATCTGTATTCAGTAATATAGAGAATTCATTTTGTTGACCGGTCTGGGAGCCACTGCCATGCGTATCCCATATAGCACCCAGATCTGATTGGAAATAACAGATTATTTACAATAATGGAGTCCACACTACTGCCGGGGTCGTTGCTCTCCACATGTGACCTTTGTGACCTTTGCTCCACTCCACTTATGTCTGCTTTGCTCACTATACAGAAGGAGAAGAGAGCCTGTCCACGAATCATGTTGGAATTGTTTGTTCAATCAAGGCAAAAAACAGAAAAGAAAAAAAAAAAAGACTTTTTGATTGGTAAAAAACAGCCAGGTACAATCTCACAATATCTCGCTGTCATGGTGAGGTTGTCAAGGCAACCAGCGGAAAACTGAAATTCAATTTGGGACTTTTATTTTACCTTGTTATCTTATCTTGTGCACATAATGTAATAATTTGAATATAGAACAATACATTGCTGTCATTTAAAAATTAATTTGTACAAATGTGTTTCGGAGGGGACTGTGAAAAACCTAATTAGCACTCGGATTCCTTAACTCGTCAGCTGAGCTCTTAGCGAACAAAAGTAAAGTTTGCGTTCTTCTCCTGTAAATGTGAAAGTAATCTGTCTCCTATCGTGATTTGTTGGACTGCAAATATCGTGTTTAAGCCTATTTTCATACTCGTGTGAACACGTATTACACTATATTTCACTGCAATGCCAGTTCTTAATATTCAACTTTGCTTGCTACGTCAGTGTTTATGTGTCATAATTGCATGAACTAGGCACAGCATCTCGTACGTGGAGGCGTGCAGGACGGATACGAGCTGAGAGCAGGCGCGGATTGGAGGGCGTTTTCCAAAGTACTGCTGATCCCCGCGCGACTAATTCAACCACAAACTGTGCGATGAAACATGTCCAATTGATAACGTCGAGGCAATAAACTCCCAGCTGGTGGGTGGACAACGATGTGGTGGGTGGACAACAGTGTGAGGCTTTGATATTATCTGTTGAACGTGTGCAGTTGTGTGTACTTGAGGCAGAACATTTGTCAAACAGTGCGTTCGTGCTTTGGCAACTTCCCTCATTGCTGTTGTGTAAGTGACGGTTGATCAGTTGTTGTGATCGACTAATAATGAGAGGGAGGGGTTTACAGTGGGGTTAGGGTTGTCTGTCTGTCTGTCTGTGTGTCTATTTGTCTGTGTGTCTGAGTGTCTGTCTGTCTGTCTGTGTGTCTGAGTGTCTGTCTGTGTGTCTGTGTGTCTGTGTGTCTGTGTGTCTGTATGTCTGTGTGTCTGTGTGTGTCTGTCTGTTTGTCTGTGTGTCTGTGTGTGTCTATATGTCTATATGTCTGTCTGTCTGTATGTCTGTGTGTCTGTGTGTCTGTGTGTGTCTGTCTGTTTGTCTGTGTGTCTGTGTGTGTCTATATGTCTATATGTCTGTCTGTGTGTCTGTCTGTGTGTCTGTATGTCTGTGTGTCTGTCTGTCTGTGTGTCTGTCTGTTTGCTGGGGCAATCAGCACGTGTCTAACCTACTTTTAGTTCCTGTCCCACAGACAGCATGGAAGGCAAAGGTTGAATCTACGGCCTGAGGCTCCCTCGTATGCTACCCACAATGCTTTGTGTTCCCACACACACACACACACGCACACACACACACACACACGCACGCTAATGGGGTCAAAAGGATAAGTCTTCTTGGGGGCAGCGTTTAGGTTTGCCAGTGGTAATTATGCAAAGAGCTTATTAGAGCAGGTATAATTAGCCGGAGAGATTGGTGTTGTTTTAAGCCTTTCCTGAAAGACAGACTAACCACAGAAAATATATAATTGTGTGTTTGTGAACTCATACAGTGTGTCTATGTGTATGTTTATACATATTTGTATATATATAAATATATATATGTGTATTCATATTCATCCAGAAATGTAGCTATGTATGATTATTATTATTATTATTATTGTATATGTCCTCGCATTTCTAAATGTGTGTGTGTGTGAGGGACTTTTTGCTTGGGAATAAGATTGTGGATTTGTTGGCTTTTGACCATGAATTACCTTTGAATAATGACATACACATGTGGCACTAAGTAATAATAATTAATCATTTCAAATGCTCGATTGTGTTTTCTAGAACACAAGTTCAATTACTTAATATTTCTGTCACCGTTTCAAAATAATTGCATCTAATCTACGTAATTGTCAAGCAATGAAACTAAGATTAGTAATTAAAAAATTCAAGTTTGCGTGCAAACTTTATAATGGGATAGTTATAAGCAAGTTTCTTTATGAAAAAAAATTTGATAGAAAGCTATTACACATTTACTTAACCCTACTCCAACCGCAACAAACAGATCACATCATAGTTAGCATTAGATCCATATTCTTTAAAGCAGCTAGTAATTGATGTTATAGATATATTGTCGCACAAAGAATTCAAAAATATAGGAAGTAAAGACCAATGTTGTGTTATTGAGACTCTTTAAAATATTTTTTAATCTTAAAAAAAAATGATGACATGTTGCTGCCCTATAAAATGTCTTAAAGGCAAACATGCAACGGGGACGCAGGAAAGGGAGAGAGGAGGGAGTCCTTTTGAGAAGTTAAATTGAGAGAGGAAGAGATCAAACAGGAGGGAGGAGGGACTAAGCCATTATAGGTATGAAGGCTAACAGCCCCCCCCCCCCCCTTCACACACAAACCACTCTTGCAAAGATCCCAGGGAGAATTGTACTTTCAATTTCCAGACCTCTAATTGCATTAGAACGGCCCTGCTCTCTTCTCCTCTCCCTCTTGTCCTCTCTCTCCCTCCCTCTCTCACTCCGTTCTTCTCTTCCTCTGTGGTGCCCAGGACCTCCGAGGGACTAACACATGGCGCTCCGCACTCCCACTGGCTCCTTCTCTTTCTCTCTCTTCCTCTCTAGCGCTCTTCCTCTCTCTCCCTTCTACGCCCACTTCTACCATTTTTAAGCTCGTCTAATTTGCTCCCTCTCGTGCGATCTCTTTATTTCTCCGTCCTTCTCTCTCTCTTTGTCCCCCTTATTTCACTTCCATCAATTAGTCAAGGCCCTCCTTTCTTTTTCTGTCTATTCTCTTTCCTCTCCTCCCCCATCATCCCTCTCTCGTCACCCTCGTTCCCTCAACCCAACTACTTCGACCTCAACTCATTTATCTTCCTCCTCATCCTCTTGCTCAGCCACCTCATCAGCCTGTCGCTTGGTTTCCGCCCACTTCTCTTACTTCTACTTAGCTAACTCAGCTAATTGCACGTGAAGGAGAGTGTGCAAACTGTGTAGAATATAAATATATACCTCGCCGTCTGTTTCCTTCCCCCCTTCTGTGTTTCCCTGTGGTCTTTGTCTCTCGATGATTTGTCCTCCATAACTCAATTTTGTCCATAACCGGATCATAAACATGCGTGCAGTCAGACGGTTGCCAGTTCTAACTCCAAGCTGTCCCCCTCTGCCTTCTAGATTGTTGCCGATGTGCTCTTGAGCACAGCGTTGAGTCCTCAGCTGCTTCAGCGGCCCTTGAGGACGCGATGGTTGCACTAAGCAGCTCCCGGGTGGGATCAGATTTAACTGAGCATGAAGGAGGTCGTCCTCAGCTTCTGATTTGGTTCATGAACAAAAGCAAAAGTCAAATCTCCATTACTCATCTGCCTCTCCATTCCAGTGGGTTTCATGTGGGTGATTCCACTTTTTAGTTTCTCCTTCCTCTGTTTGAAAAAGGTAATCAGCGGTTGGTGTTCGGGCGGGTTAAAAACATTGGCCGTGTGTGACTCATCCCTCACCTACACCGCATTTGCTCACGTAATATGAACAAATAGCACTTTGTTTACTCGGGAGTACTTGGTAATTGACGGTATTTTTTTTTTTTACTGAGGTCATGCGTCACTCGACTCTGGAAATAAAAACAAACAAACAGTAGTAGTGCGGTAACATGATTGTTTGATTGATGCAGGCATTTGTGTATACATGCGTCTCTTTTTTTGCCCGTACCAGTTCTTCTTTGGAAAGCATTTATGGGAAGTTGGAAATGTAGTTTTGTTTCCCGGCATTATTGTTATGGCTGCTGGAGATGCTTTGCGATGCTGGATAAACAATAAGTGACAGTCATTTGCATTGTATCAGGCAAAATGTTTGAGGAGGAGCACAGCTTCCTCTCAACACACGTTGCCCAGGGCCATGCGCCTTCATCCTACTTGTTTTCACGCATCTTAGAAAGTAAGAGCAGTGCCTTCCTCTCTCGCCTCATACGTTTTGTCATTTTATTACTTCGCCACCACACTTGCATTTCGAAGCTTTAAACATTGCTCCCTCTCGCTCTCTTTTTATTTCTCCTATATTCTTTTTTTGACTGATTGGAGCGAGCTAGAGCCGCTCGGTATGGAAATGAAACTGGAGTTCTCAATGACCCAAATGAATACACAGTCACGCATACAAAGAATGTGTGTTGATTGATTGGCTGGTTGAAGGCTACAAGAAGGGAGGGGGGGGGGGGGGAAGTTAAAACAAACAAAGAGAACCTGGGGAGTGTGTTTGTAATATTGATTCCACAGTGTGTTGCTTAATGTTAGTGTAAATTAGCAATCACAGGCTTTTAAACCACTCCTGACACACACACACACACAAACACACACACACACACACACACGCACATACAAAAAGAGCATAGGGAAATTGAGAAAAACAATAGCTTCAGACATACAGATAAAGAAAAAAAATACTGGAAGGGGAGAAAAGGCTGTTTCTAATAGGCACACAGACCGTGAACATGGTCAATCTATTTGAAAACTGTGTGTGCATGTGTGTCTGCTCTCGTCAACAGAGTATTGAGTTCCTTTAAGAGAGAACCAATCAGAAGAGGTACATTTGCTCTACTAAGAGGGCTGCACACACACACACACACACACACACACACACACACACACACACACACACACACAGACACACACACACACACAACATACAAACAGACTTTAATGCAAAGGCATTATTACAAAAGGGAACATGAAACCGATGGGATATGCAGGTTATACGTGTCTCATTTTTATCTCTCCTTCCTCTGTCAATCAATTACAACTTCAGACATTGGTCTCGGGGACACATGTGAAAAAACATGTGTACATTTTAAATTAACGTGTTCAAATCACGCAGATTTCACAGAAAAGAAAAGAGTAAATACAAATATTTTCTGTGAAATCAGCGTGACTACCTATATGTATGTGTATACAGTTCAGTCTCTGTCTCTCTCTTCCTCACTCTGAGAGGTTGCGCAACACCAGGTTGTATGTCGTATGTATGTAATGACGCTTGTCGGGAACATAACACAACATTATTACTGATCCAATTTATCAGCCCCTAAAATACCTCTAAAAGCAAGAAAAGCATCTGTTTTTACCTCGTCTAACAGGACGGATTGTTTTGTTCCTCTTTCTCTGTCCATTTATCTCCATTATTTCCTCTCATGTTGTGTCATTATCACAGAGATTGGCTTCTTGTAAAGCAGGTACAATCATAGATTTATATATGGAAGTATAAGGGGGATGGAAGGGTAGGACCTTTTCATTTTCACGAATAATAACCACTTTCATATGAACACAAAACTGTGTCCCATTAGGATTCTGAATCCACTTCGCCAGCACCGTGACGCTGTCCGTGGTGCTGAAACATCGGCGGTGGCAACACTTCTGTGCCACGCTGCATTGTGCTTTATGACCGTATGCAGCACACACTCTGTGACTACAACCACACATTGATGACACACCCCTGTGGTGTTTACATTATGTGCTGTACACACTGTTCACAGTGTGTATTTAGATCAGCTTTGATATTTGCTCAATAACTTGTGTTACAGTCCAATTGGAAATATACTAATTCAATACTTTAATACTACTACTACCACTATTATTAAAATTATTATTATTTAAAAAATATTTTTAGACTTGCCAATTCTAGATAACCCAATGGGAAAAACTGAACGTGGAATGATAATTTGCACAATATAAATGTTGGATGATAGGAAAAACCTTAACCTATTATTGTTTTTACACATAGTAAGATAACATGTGGACATTTAGTCATCTGTTGCCTGGTGACAAACCATACGCAACTTATAAATGTCAATTTCTGTCTCTACCACTTTACAGTATAAGCCTCCATTAAGCTATGCAAATACCAACTGTGCCAATGGAAATGTGTTTTTGAAATACAATTCACAGACGCAATACAGTTGGAGCGCGACAAAGCAATTGCATTAAGAACTAGCAGTGGATTGGTCAGAGTTGTATATTGTGTGAAGCACGGGGTGGTGATTTAACTGCCTCTTAACTATGAATGTTGTGTACTTAAACTGTTTATAGCCGTGGCTTAATAATGAATCAAGTTTATGGCTTTTCTCCCTCCTCAAAAGTTTTCAGAATTAAATTTGAGAGGACTGGCTGGGATAAATAAAATGAACGTTTCTCACCGAGCCACCATGTTTGAAAGGCATAAATTCAGTTCAATGACTGGCTGCCTCAGCAGGACGCCTTTCAGAGTATTGACCGCGAGTCCACTTTGTGGAATTCACAATTTCACTTCTCCAACAGTTTGCACCTTTCCTGCTCCACCCTCGTGTTCCCTTCATGCAATATATATACATATGTATATACAGTGTATATATATATATATATATATATATATATATATATATATATATATATATATATATATACTGTCAGTGGTTAGCAGGTCTGTCTTTCAATCAGGGGGTTGGTGGTTCAATCTCCGCCCTAGTCGATGTGTCCTTGAGCAAGACACTTAACCCTGAATGGTTCCCTGTAGCTGTGTCTACGGTGTATGATTGTAACATGATTGTAAGTCGCTTTGGATAAAAGCGTCAGCTAAATGACATGTAATGTAATATATAAATTAATGCTTTTAATAGATTTTTCCCTTTCTCAAATCTCACTTCTATCTGTGTCTATCTGTCAGTCTAACTCTGTTTCCATCTCTCTGGCTCTCTTTTTGTCTCCCCCCCTCCCACTCTTGCTAAATCTCCTCACCTCCCCACTCCTCTCTAAAAGATGAAACCAATTTTTCAGCCCCCGCAGTTGACAAATTACTCCAAATAATCCCTCGTTTCCTGAAGAGGGCCTCTTTCTTTCCCACTCAGCCAAGAGACCAGAACCTTAATGGATATGCGGAATTAGGAGGAACATGTCGGAGGGAGCTCGGTAATGGCAGTGTTCTGCTTTTCATTATTGCCTTGTAAAGATAGAAACTCACTGCATTACCACATCAGGATTGTTGATAAGCTGACTTTTTGATTTGGGAGATGGTAGAAGATTTCCGACGTGGAGTTGAAACACCCAGAAAGATCAGACGAAGAAATAATGTTTAAAGCCAGTGCTGAGTGCTCCTGATGCAGTTGAGTGTGAGTTCTTTTTTGGGGGTTGTTTAACAATGTAACAGCTTTAAGGATCCCACATGTTGTCACATAGTTTTACTTGTGATATTATACTTTCAGTTCCATTCCTCAGATGTGGAAATGTTTAGGAAGGAGGATGCAAGACTTTGTGAAAGCTTTCACATCCGGCTCGCTTTGAAGGTTCTAGCTCACAATTTGATTCCTTCTCCTTCCATCCTGCGAAGACCCCAAAAACGTTGCCGCTTTCATCTCGGTGACCTGTCGCAGAGACCCCTCTCAACCAACTAGGAATCAACACCTGGTCAGGAGGCCCCAATGGCTTGTGATAGCAGCCATTTGGATGCTTTTACCCAAAAGAGGGGCAAGAGAGAGATGGAGAGAGAGAGAGAGAGAGAGAGAATTAAACTGGTTGAGGTGTATCTATACAAATATATGTGCATTTTTTTGTGTCCTGGGCCAAAGTTAACTTATTTTAACATATAAGAAACAAATACATTTTGTATAAATGTAAATTGTTTCAATTCCCAACATGTTTAAAACTGTTAAAACCATTAAACTGTAACAAAGTACGAGCAGGTGCAGTTTGTGTTACAAAGTTAGTGAGAACTGAAACAGCTATTTCATGGGCTGATAAAAGGTGAAATGCAGTTGCTTCCATACCAGACGGTAGTGGACGCTTAGGGATTTGATCAGTACATAATGAATGATGCCAGTGCCTCCAGAGTTACTGGATCTCAAACTATGGTAATAATGGTGTTCATCCCTGGAGTAGATACTCAAGATACTCCTAATCCAAGAAGCATTGGAGCTGTTATGGAGGCCTGTGGTTACTTAGTCTTGCATAGCCAGAACAATCTGTGTGGTTTCCAACTAGAATCCACTACACGATGATACTTGTATCTGATAGCTGTGTTTGGTTTGTCCGTGTATATTGTGTCTATCCCTATTAAATAAACCATAAATAAATACATTGTACGAAATAAAGATCGACACAGCGCTGTGACAGTCTGGCTCCACATATTGATCTCTCTATGTAAACCCTTCTGGCTTGTTTGTATTTCTTTAAACCAATCACAATGGTCTTGGGCAGCGCTAGGCACAGGATGCTGCGTCATGGAGAGTGGGAGGGGAGGACAATGCCAATGACAATATGCGCCCAAATTATACCTATAGTCTACAATCGGTGAGTCACACTAGTGGTTACCAAGCACTTCAATCTGCCACTTCATGTTTGTGTTTTTCCCATTTAAATCCACAGAGGGATCAAATTGATTCTCTTTCTAGACAGAAAACAAAAACCAACAATGAATTGCGTGTCATCCAACATTCAATCATATACAAGGTGAAAGACTTTTTTTGGGGTCAATTTAGTGATAATTATTGACATAAACCGATTAAATTGATGCCTAAAAAAAACTCAAGGCTCAAATGTAAATACTTTAAACAATCAACTTAAATCCACGATCCTTTTAATTGTTTTAAATGCTTCTGTATTAAAGTATACAAGGAGATGAGATGTAGCATTACTCACCCCAGAGCTCCAGTCACACTGCTCCCTTTTAAAAAATTTAAAAAAAGCTAGCAAAATCCCAACAGCACTGCTATTTTAAATGATGGTTTCAAGCTTGCTGCTGCAGTGTGTGAAAGAGACAGGGGTTGCAAAAAGCCCGGAACAAAATTGGCTTTTCTCACTAGGGCTTTGCTGTCTGAAGGAGGGCTATCAGGCCAGATTAGCTCTACCTCAGCGGTAATGGAACTGGGAGTATTTTGAAAAGCATCCTCCTCCTCCTCCTCCTCACTTTTTTAGCCTGAGGTTCTTGGTTGCTGTAGCCAGTGCAACGATGTCTGTTATGGGATGTGTCTGTTTTGATCTGTGAATGTAAGAAGTAATGGTGGTGGTGATGATGTGAAATGTTACAGAGGAAAGACGACTTTCAATGCAATCTTTTCCTTCACCTGACCCTGAAGTCAAAGGTCACAATTGTTATCTAAAGGAAGCAAATTTAACTCAGTTTTGACCATTTGATGCCAAGAATACACGCGGTAAAATAAACGATAGAAACATTATTGATATTTTATCTTACCAAATAGCGACTTTAATTATACATTTCAAGATTATTTCAGTTTTTAAAATCTATAGTTTATGATTGAAACTACTTGTGACAACAAGCAAGGAGAAATGGACAGATTGGAAAGAAGAAGAATCAAAAAGCATATTCTTTTATCTCTTCATTTACTTTCCCAGAGTTGCATTATTGAGTTCTATCTTCCACGTATGCCAAATAATAACTTTCCCTGTGAACTTAACATCTTTTGTCAATTGTTTGTGCCAATGCTTCTTAAAATTACACCGAAGTCTTAGACTCAAAATACAAGACCATTAAGTTCCGGGTCTATATGCAGAGCAGCCTATAGAGACCTCAAGAGGCCCAACTGGGCTTACGTCTCACCGCGATTGACACCTGCCAGCGTGACGCCCACACGGGGGGGAAGTGTGACGAACGTGTACCTGCTTGGTTGTGTGTCCATAATTGCGAGGATGCTTGTCATTATGAAACCTGTGTGGGTGACACCTGCTGTGTGTGTGTGTGTGTGTGTGTGTGTGTGTGTGTGTGAGACCAGGAGGCTCGTAGCAACGGGAGGGGGTAAACAAGCTGACCTTTAGAGCTTTGATCAACCTGAAGGGGATGAGCTGGAGGTGTCAGCAGGAAGGTTAGGAGGAGGGAAATGGTGTGCCGCTGTGTACGTCGACATGTACACTCACAGATATCTGTAATTCAATTCAATTCTGTATCTGTGCTCATCTCTCGAGTCATCTCTTACCTCGGCTAGTGGTACGATTCCCTGTATGTCAGCGTTGCTGATGTAGAGGTGTGAGACTTTCTCCGTTTGCCTGGAAGACAAGCCGGTTATGTACTCGACGTTCCAGTGGAGAGTCTGGGTCGGCACCAGGTTGATCACGTTATCCACCTCGAATTCCAGCTGCATCACCTCGTAGGATGGACTTTCCAACCTGCAGACAAGGGAACATATATGTATTTTACTTCAATCTTTTCACATTCTCTATACGTGAAAAGTGCTCTGGAGAAACATTTCAAAAGAGAATCTGAGGCAGACATTAGGAGCGGTCGCATTTTAAGAAGATACACAATGCTCCAGAAGTGAATTGTAAAGACACAGCAGCATTGCTGGTGAGCAAAGAAAATCACTCTCAGGCCTCATTTAGGTCAACGCAACTGTGATGTGCACTTACTCATGATAGAACAAGGCTCTGTCACCGGTTATGGCAGGTTGCCTTTAGGAGGAAGAAACCTAACTTTAAATTAAGGATTTTCTTTGTTGTTGTCAGCATCGAAATATACTGTAAGTCCAGAGCATCCGAGTCGTCAGTGAAACAATAAATCCACCTTCACAATATTTGGAGCTGAGAAAGAAATGTGTTGTTTACATCCTTCGCCAAGCATCTAGTGCTACTACTGAAGATGTGATTATGATGATAATAAAGGCGATGATGCCGAGGGTCTTGGTGATGGAGCTGATATGATGCGCTTCTGCCTTGAGGACTGCTAAGAAGATGAAAATGCTATCCGCGTGCGTATGTGTGTGTGTGTGTGTGTGTGTGTGTGTGTGTGTCTGTGTGTGTGTGGGAGAGATATGAGGAGTCACATACTGCCATCCAAAAATAATGACACATTTTACAACCTAAAGGAGAGGAGCCGTTCTGCTTTATGCTTCCCGTGAAGAGGAGAGGCCTCTATGATATGCATTCATGTGCCCCTCTCTCCTCGTGTTGGTCAGTGTGTGTGATAATATCGTTCTGTTTCATAATGCTAAAATGATTTGTTCTCACCGCGGACGAGTCGCATTGCTCAAGATGTGTTTAGCTTAGCTTAGCATAAAGCTGCTTGTGGTGGGAATCACACACCATTGTATCATTTGTCCCCACAGAAGTGCATCTTCTTCTAGACATCAGCCAACGGAGTCACAGTTAGGGGTGGCGGGCTGTATTTGGAAGTCAGGGTTAAAAAAAAAAAAAAAAAAATCAAAGAAAAAAAAAATGCCCGCACACTCGATAAAATGTTTGTTGTGCTTTTATCGCACACAGAGCAAAAATAAATAAAAACACTATCTGAAATGTGACAGAATGTCTTCCGCGATCAAGATAGCAGTGACATATACACACTTACAGTGCCCAGTGAGGGCAACACAAATGGTCTTCTGGGTTTTGGAGATAAACACACACACACACACACACACACACACACACACACCAAAGTAGACTGTTTCACGGCGTCAAGAGAGACGCTTTTTAAAGTATCGCCCGACTCCATTGTTGTAGTTCGCTGTCACTGACATTCTGTAACGCACACACATGTCCAGCGGCGAGTGGGACATACATTAGAAAGAAGATATCTGGCGTGTGTGTGTGTGAGTGTGTAGGCAGATGGGGTGAGCTATGATGATACATTAACTGATGGGTGTCAGCTCCCCTTGACCTCTTTCAGATCCTTCCATCATACTTGCTTTCCTTTCATCTCTCTCCATCTTTCTGCTTCTCTCTGTGTCTGTTGCCAAACCCAACCTGACATCATATTATAGTTATGCCATCTTTCAACAGAAACCACCATTTTACTCCAGCTTGCCCACCTGGCTCCCCCTTTAATAATAATTTCATAATTATTGCATTACCGACTTGTATTAGCTGCTTTTTTCAATGCGTGTTAGAGATGAGACAATAAAGGATTTCATTGAAAATTGCGATAAAAAAGCCCAGGTAATAATAATAATAATAATTGTGAATATTCTCATGAGTGACTTGAACAATCTGTCTAGTTTTCTAACATGGTTGATAAGTGAAAAATAGAGCATGATTAAAAAAAAAAAATTACAGGTATTGATTTTTTAAAAATAAATGTATCTATCCTTCATATGCAGGGGATATTTTCGGAATAATTTAGGATTGTTGACAACATGTAAGGTTAAGTTATTTGTAGTACCCTTTTAAGAGTGTGTTATGGTTATGTTGATGACTGTTGGGATAATATTGTGAATCACAATTATTTTTGGCCAGCATAATGGTGACATTTCATTAAATCTTATGCAGCTCATTGAAAGCCCCACACACCCCAATTTAAAATGTCCAGATAAATCATCTTTAATTGACTTGTTCTTGACTAATGTCCCGCACAAGTATTCTATATCAGGTGTTTTTGCAAATGATATTAGCGATCACTGTTGAACAGGCGTTCTTCCGTGATTTATATGATCTTAACTGGGATCGTATTGAATTAATTAATGATGTAGAAACTGCATGGCAATTTTTCTCTGAAGGTTTATCTTCCCTGCTTGATAAGCATGCTCCCTTCAGAAGATATAAGGTTAAGGGGAGGGATAATCACTGATTCACGCCCGATTTAGCCAATCTACTGCATAATAGAAATCTTGCCTGGGCTCAGGCCAGAAAGACACAGTCTGAGGCAGACAAACTTATATTTAGGCAACTCAGAAATCGTTTTACCTTTCTTATTAGAAAAGCAAAGTCCAGCTTTTATCTCTCTGCAATAATGAAAAACGTAAACGACCCTAAACATTTTTGGAAAGTGATCAAATCTATCTCAGCCACTGATAATCATAGTGAACTCCCACCCTGTATTGTTAATGATACTACCACTGTAACTGACAGGGCTACTATACTTGATTGTTTTAATATTCATTTTTCTGCCTCTGGTTCCTTATTCTCTCGGTCTTCTTCCACGATTGCTATGCATGCCCTTAATATTGCGTCTTCTGTCCCAGATATTGGAAACATGTCTATAGGCCATGTCTCTGCTGGTCAACCTTCCTTTGTTTTTAGGTTGTTTTCAGTGGAACAGGTCCGTAGAGCTCTTTGCTCTCTTGATATTAGTAAATCTGCAGGCCCAGATCACTTGGAACCATATTTCTTAAAGTTAGCAGCCAATTTTATTGTCAAACCGCTGCAATATCTTTTTAATCTCACTATCACCACGAATTGTATTCCTGAAATTTGGAAAGTTGCTTACGTCCTTCCCCTTCTGAAAGGTGGGGACCCTACTTGCTTGAATAATTCTCGACCCATCTCCAAGTTGTCCATCCTGTCAAATGTCCTTGAAGGTCTAGTAAACGATCAGTTGAAATATTTTCTTCATACTTACAACATTCTCTCCCCATATCAATCCGGCTTTAGGAAACAACACAGCACAACTACAGCCTCACTCAAACTCACAAATGATATAATAGACTGGCTGGATGAAAAGAAAGTGTGCACAGCTCTCTTTGTTGACCTTTCTAAGGCCTTTGACACAGTGGATCATTCCATTCTGAAGCAACGCCTGCTTGATATAGGTTAATCTGAGCAGGCTGTTGGCTGGTTCAATAATTATCTGTCTAATAGAAAACAATGTGTTTGTTTTGAAGGCAGCTCATCCACACTGCTAAATGTCCCTACTGGTGTGCCACAGGGCTCAGCTCTGGGCCCGATTCTGTTTGTTATTTATGTAAATACATTGGGCAGTAACTTCCCAAATGCCAAATTTCATTTTTATGCTGATGACACAGTTATATACTGTTGTGGCACCACTCTTGCCGAGGCCCTTGGCAACTTACAAATTACTTTTAACCTCGTGGAAAATCAGCTCATTGAATTCAGACTTGTCTTGAATGCCGCCAAAACCAAACTGTTGATATTTTCCAATGGCAGGAAAGTGCCTGTGTCTCCACCCAGCATTGTGTCATTGCAAGGGTATGAAATTGAACTTGTGAACTGTTACAAGTATCTCGGCATTTTAATTGATGATCGACTTTCTTTTAAACCACACGTAGAAAATCTGGTGAAAAAAATTAAGAGTGAAACTGGGATTCTTTTTCCGTCACAAATCTTGCTTTTCTTTTTTTACCAGAAAAAAAGTTGAATGCTACCACTTTCCTCCCTGTACTTGATTACAGTGATCTCTTATATATGAATGCCCCAGCAAACTGTCTGCGTTCTCTAGACACTGTGTATCATGGTGCCTTAAGGTTCGTCACTGGTTGTAAAGCCCTCACTCACCGCTGCATCTTATATGCTCGAGTTAAGTGGCCATCTCTGGCAGCACGCCGCCTTATACATTGGCATATTTTTATTTATGAAGCTATCTTGGGTTCTGCTCCCCCTCTACTTATGTAACTACATCTTTAAATCCCAGAGCAATTATTGCTTACGTTCCAATGAACTTTATTTATTAATTATGCCCAAAGTTCACTCTGAATTTGGTAAGCACTGTTTTAAGTTCGCTGCACCTGCTGCTTGGAATGCACTGCAAAAAACTCTAAAGTTAAAGGAGCTCATCAACCTTGAAACTTTAAAGACTCGTGTGAGAGAAATTGGAGCGGCTTCATACCGCACTTGTTCTTGTTTTGGTGTGAATCCGGAGCTTTAGTTCTGTTGCCTTATCTTTTTTTTTTTTAAATGTATTTTATCTGTGTTATGAGATTTCTGTTGTGTCTTGTGACTGTTGCAATTTTTCTATGCTGCTGTCTTGGCCAGGCTTCCCTTGAAAAAGAGGTCATTGTATTGGTTAAATAAAGGCTAATAAAAACTTAATTTTTTATGCAATTATCATGTCGTCCCATGCCTAAATTGATCCGGCAGATGTAGTATTTTCAAAAACATATTTTTTATGTGATTTTTGAAGTATCTCATACAAAAAGCTGTATGGAAATGGAAGAAATCGGAGTAAAACTTCCTCAACTTGAGGGGTTGTTTTGACTTTGATAATGCGCTATGGGATATGGACACATCTTTGCTGAATAAGTCGTGACATAGTGAACATTTAAATGACATGATAATAGCTGGTAAACAGGTACTCGTGGACCGATGAAGAACAACTAAAACTCTTATTTTTTCTCTCATAGATGGCGTCTTGTTTGGCTTCTACTGTGTTTATGGGCAGATTACAGCTATGCTTTAAACAACTTCATTGAAACACTAAATCTTCTCACCAAAATGGACAAAGATTAAGCTTAATATAATAATAATAATAATACATTTTATTTTTATAGTGATTTAAATAGGTACTCAAGGCACTTTACATGGTAAAATCAAACAACAACAATGTGCACAAGAGAGATGACATATAATGACATTTTCTGAATCACGGTCAACGCCTCCTTATTCCTGATTCTTTACTCTCAATAGAAACGTACCATCTATAGTAGAGATAACTCTGGAAGTGGAGTTTCCTTTTAATGCGAGTCCGAAATATGCACACTCAATAACAAAGATTGAAACTGAGGTGTTGCAAATGGT
Source organism: Cyclopterus lumpus (assembly GCF_009769545.1). Classification (NCBI taxonomy): domain Eukaryota; kingdom Metazoa; phylum Chordata; class Actinopteri; order Perciformes; family Cyclopteridae; genus Cyclopterus; species Cyclopterus lumpus. Next base: position 7,381,570 of record NC_046974.1, read on the forward strand.
TGTAAATTGTCAACATGCAATTACTGTCACATAATCCCCTAAATGTCAGTGCGAGTGTTTGTTTATCGCCGTTCAGTAAAAACAAAAGGCCTTTGTTGGATTAAGGTCAATCAATCTGGAGCTCAGAAGCACTGAAAGCGACTGCAATGAAGCTCGGTATCTATCAATTAATCAAGGAGCCGGCTGTAAACGGTGACGCCCGCACTTCAGTCCTTGACCTTATATTTACAAGACGACCCTCTAAACTGTCTGGAGTAATTCACACCACAATATCAGCTCACTCACTTACTCAAAAGCCTGAGAGGCCAGACTCTCCACGTTAGAGCTCAAAAATACCAAACTCAAAACTACTTCAGTTTAAAGCTCAAGAAAAATGAAAGATATTGAGTGAAGCATTGCACTCAATTTACAACCCAGAAGAAATGTGAGCTGAGTTCTATATGAGTTCAAATAAGACGCGATAAACCTACGAGATGATCACGGCTGACTAAAACTCTTAATTTCTCCAACTAATAAAAAAAACATTGTCATTATTATGAACACGATTATTTCTCTCAATAAAAACAGATCCTTGAAAACATGAGCGAGTGAACGACGTGTCACACATGCTACTACTGAAGTACACAAGGCTAAAAAAACAGCACGGCACTGAAAAAGAATCTTAAAAAAAAGAAGACAATTTCAATATTTTTTTATTTTCAAGGCACTCTTATTACTGAGGTGAAAAGATAGCATGTGCTTTCAATGATTATTTTCTTACATCTGTTCAAGAACTCGTTATTTGGTAGTCCCTCTTTCTTCTTCCGCATTCCACCGAGGTTCTTTCTCCGAGATCACACAGAATGAACTGTCGCATACTCTTTGAAACATTCTCGCGCTTGTGATATGCACGATTTAAATATGCATTTTCTTAAGCCTCACGCTGACAGCTTTATGCCTCTTCTCCACTATCCGATCCATCTCCGTATAGAGTTCTCTATCTTTCACTCCGGCTGGAAAAACATCTCAAATCACCCCCGTTTATTAATCTGAGGATCCAACTTCTGTTTCAAACAAGTTCGACAATTATTGGAATAAAAGTCCTCCCACCAATTAAACGACCATCTCGAAAGCAATAACCTCTTCAGGGACTCCCAATACGCTGTGCGTTCGATCCAAACGAGCAGGTCTGCATTATTATTATTGACTATAAGTGTACTTTACTCAACAAAGGTCATGTCGCTATAGAGCCATTTCATTGATTCTCATAAAACCTTTAATACAGCAAATCATCACGTCCTGCTGAGCAAAACTCATTTCAACTCTCCTCCTCGGTGGTAATGATGCTCTCCTCATATTTATCTAACTACACTTCATCCAGCCATAAACTTTACTCTCACATCCGGCACAATAACTCTCCCCTCCGCCACTTACTGCTCGACTTCCAAAGACACAACTCAAGTCAGGAATACATCACTCGATCAATTTTGCATGCACTTATTCCATTAGCGCCGTACCAAAGCAAGTATCCTATTATTTCATACGTAGACTTAATTATGGAATGAGATCCCATATCACATTAAAGCAATATCCTCTATTACACATTTCAAACAGGTATATAAACACTATCTGTTGGAATAAAATACCTTCAACCACTGACTTAACATGTCGCTCACTCCTCCTAAATCCATTCCTCTTAAATCTTCTCCTTTGTAATGTCTGCATAACCGATTATGTTTTGTCCATCTCCTTTTGGTTTTCATTCGCTTCGGTGATGTCATTCTGTCGGTCGTGTGCTGCAGAACAGAGACGGCGGGTCGACAACGTCATAGGGGCTCTGGCTGGAAAAGTCTTCAATCTAGTCATTATTTATTCTACATTATACGATATGAAACATCCCCATGTTGAGGGGCTTTGTCACGTGACGAGGAGCAACCAATCACAAACGGCAGATACATTTTCTTTCTTTTGTCAGTCAGCCTCCAGTTAATATACGGAGGAGACACCAACTTAGATGTATCAGAACTTCCAGAAAGGCAACATTTTTTACGATGATGTGACATAAAAGCATCATTTTTTTGATGGTCAATATTTCGGTAGAGGTTATGTAGGTCTAGGTTATAATTCCACAACAAGCATCACTCTCTGTCTTTGTCCGTCCGACCACCCTCTCTGTGTAATTACAGTCGTCTGTCAGATGAAGTGTCATAAGTGGCTTTCTGAAGGACACTACGGAGGAAAGTATAGTTGAAAAGTGGCAAAGAGGGACAAAAAGAAGAAAAAAGACAAATCTTTTTCCCCATCTTTCTTTTCACTAGATGTATTGGAATTTTTCTTTTTTTTCGTGTGTGAAGTCCGCCATGTGTGTGCGTATCCATCAATACGGCTTGTTGTTTCAAGGACACTGTAGAAGTAGCGTTGGTTCATATTTTCCAGGGGGGAAACCTAAAATACAGCAGAGGTTTAGACACATACACGGCGAGACGCAATGCTCTGTCACTCTCACTCCCTGTTCCTGTCTCGCTCACACACTTAAGACGCACGCACACAGGTGACGCACACAGGTGATGCACGAGCTACACACCTCGACACGCGTGCGCACATGCACACACGCTCACAAAAGACCACCCGGAAAAAAAAAAACGTTGAGTGTGTTCGGGTGCAGTGTAATCGCTGGAGCTGAAAAAGCAATGTGTCTGCAGTGACAGGTTCATTCAGGTGTTAGCTCCATCCCAAGCGCAAGGCTCCAAAACAATATTACACCGTCCTCTAGTGTATGCCTGCATGTCTGCACACACACACACACACACACACACACACACACACACACACTAGAACATTGTTCAGCAACACTCAAAACCAACCAAACAAAACCAGCGCAGAAGTTGACACTTTCTCACCGTCTCTGAGTGTTTTTTTCTTCCTTCAGGCGATGCTGACCTTCAGCCATTATCCCTGTTACTGACACAGTGATGCAGGTTTTTTCTGTCGGTCTGAGTGGGTGAACATGTGTCATCTGATCTGGTTTTTCAACCCCCCCCCCCCCCCCAACCACCACCCCGGGGACGTACAGTTTGACAGACAGTGACTAAAAGAAGTGAACAAAGTAACCGTGACGTCCTGCATTTCGGCCATTGCAATATTGGTTTTGAATAAGACATTTTTTAGGCGACCGAAGCGGTTGAAAATGAACTTTCATGAACTGAAAACACACGTTGAAAGGGATAAAGGTCTAAGACACGTACAGGGGACAACGCCCACACCAGACAACGGTGTAATAGTGTTCCATCAATCATAAAAGGTAGCCACGCCCTAATGCAAACCCTGCTTTATGGTCTATATTTACTCTAAATGGACCACTATTTAATACATGAAAAAAAAAATCATGCTGCATTGTTGGAGACTTAAAATTAGCATAAACTTATGTTTATTGGGAAGTTTTTCTTTTATTGTATTTTCTCAGAGACTTCTATCCAATCGGACTTCTTTTTGCGACCAGAGGTGTCGCCCCCTGATGGCCATTAAAATAATGCAAGTTTAAGGCCCTCTCGATGTTGATTCACTTCTTAGACCCGGAGGTTACCGTCGGTGGGGAACATGCATTTCTATTGAGAAGGGAATTCAATTAAATCCTATGAAGTTTGAATTGTGATCAAGAATCAGAGGAATTACAGAAGATGAGAGAAAGAGAGAAAGAGAATGGGTGTGTGTAATTCAATTGTGTGTAAAGGGACAGTTTAACAGTCATGTAGGGAACTATTGATGCAGACTCGAACGTGCAGACATGAACAATTCATCATGCTTCTCGTTGGCTAATCAGCTCGTGGTTTAAATACAAGTCACATTCTTTGAAACTGAAGGTTGTTGGCTTGCAAGCTATCAATATATCCCACGTGCTTTCTTATAATTGCAACACAATAGGCATAAACGTGTGTTTTGGGGGGGGGGGGTTGTAGCAAGGCATTCTGGGTAAGGTTTAGACAACCCTGCCTGAGGCAAAGAAACAAACATGGCATGGGAAAGTGGAAATTACGAACACCCTTTTGAAAAACAACTCTTTGAAAGTATGAATCTGAGGGTGGATGTTATGACTGACTCACCTGTGATGCTAGATAATTGATATAGATTTGATACACAGCAAGAGAGACGGATAGGCATCTTTTTGGTAGTGAATGTTTCTCTGTCGGCAGCGGCTGGCCCGGCTTAGCCTATGAACCCAGATAAAAAGACACACTTCTGGCAGCAGAATGTGTGTTGTGAGCCGCGCGGGCCGGACTCACTTCTTACCTCACTTCTTACGCTGGTGTGTAACTGGTTCGGCCCTCCTGGAGTCTCAGAGCTCATTAAGAGAGATGATTGACAATGCGTTTCTCTGTTTATCTATTTACCCATCAATTAGATGATTTAGTTTCCAGGCTAGGTCAACAGAGATACAACAAAATAGTTGTTGTTTGCAGCCTCAATGAATTTGTTCTTCCCTCATTCTTAAGTCACCTTCTCTTCTCTTCACGTTCATGTCGGTTTTTTTTTCCATTTTTAAATCAGTTTTTTTTCTGGATTTCTTGGGCCGTTTAACTCAAACCAACACATCTTGAATGGAATCTTTATACAGACACCCGTTGCCCACAGAGGACGAACTGCACTAATTTGGCGACACGACCACCAGGTCGACATTTGTGGTTTTTGAGAGAAATTTCTCAAAAAAAACTATTGGATGGAAATGGGATGAAATTTGGTACAGATATATTTGCAGCGATGTCCGAGCTTCTCTGATCATCTGGTCAAACGTTGAACTTCTTACTCTGCGCTTAGTGCCAATTACAAAACGACAGCACGCTCACATTCTATATTGTCGGTAAACACTTTAACACTTATTCATCCGCATGTAAGCAGTGTCATTGTAGTAACATGTTGACCTTAGCATTAAGCTCAATTTAAATCATATTTAAAATAAGGCACTCACTCAGAAGGTTTAACCTTGAAATATTTAGCATTTTGTTACAAGACAAGACGGGTTTCCACCAGCTGGTGTATCGCAAGCCCAGCGGCCAGTAACATTAGGGAGGAGAGAGAGGGAGAGAGAAAGAAAGAAAGGGAAGTTAGCAACAACCTTGGCCCAGGCTCACTTAAGGTGGGCTGACCTTTAAGGTGGACCAGCTATTCTCATGTTAGTGTCAAGCTGCCGGGTCAAGCGTGTGAACCCAGTGGAAGAAATTTGGTATATTGTTCCAGTCCGGTGTTCGGCTCATTGTGAGAGAGAGAGAGAGAGAGAGAGAGAGAGAGAGTGTGTGCATGTTTGTGTGTTTGTGTGTGAGAGAGAGAAAGAGAGAGAGAGAGGGAGAGTTGTCATTGCTTGAGTGAGGAAGTCAAGTCTCACAGTGCACTATAGGCTCACTCATTGCTGTACCCAATATATGCCAGATACACACACACACACACACACACACACACACACACACACACTGATCTGAAACTGATTAGGTTTACTTTCTCGAGAGTGAGACACATTTGGCTCATGTGTTCCCTTTAGAGTTTGAGTTTAAGTGTTGCAATATTCATCAGTGAGTATAAATTACCTTTGAAATAAATATGAGCTCGGTGGTTGATTAGGACATTCATTGAGAGTTCCACTTTTCCCAAACTGCTCACTGTGGCTCCTCGGTAATTCACACCCGGTCGCTGACCCCTCGCTGGTTTCTTCCTCCCGAGGAGAAGCGGGTAGACGCTAAAGGAAAATCTCTCCCTTTGAGTCACCCTCAAAGTTGTAAAAAACACACACATACACGCTCACACATGTAGCAAGTGCAGAGAGGACAGGTTGTCTTATCAAAGTGTACTCTAGGAAAGTGGTGGTCTCAGGGGAAATTCAAAGGACAATAGAGAACAAACACACACACACACAGTTACTCACACACACTAACAGAGATCCACCGCTGGCAAGGCGAGAGGAAACATCCCCTGGGAGAAAACAAGGCAGGAAAGAAAGCTTGGAAGAAGGAGGAGGACGAGTAAAAAGGTAATTTTTTGTTCTTCTCTTTTTTGCTCAGAGGAAGTTGTCACTTACTGCGTTTCCCCTCAGCACCTGCACAGCCAGTGGCTGACAGCAGGTGTGTGTCTGTGTGTGTGTGTGTGAGAGAGAGAAAAAGAGAGAGAGAGACACGAGGGGTTTTGTAGAGAAACATTTGATATAAGTCAACCACACAATAGAGTTAAAGAATAGACAGACAGAGAGACACAGATAAAAAGCACCACATGGAAACAGAGGTCTAACACTCTCTTTCTTTCTTTCTCTCTCTCTCTCTCTCTCTCTCACACACACACACACACACACACACACACACTACAAACGGCGAGATGGAGAGAGACAGAGGAAAAGGCAAGACGACGCCAGGCGGAACCACAGGCCGACAACACTGTCACAGCCATCACCCACCTTCACCCTCAATGTGTTTGCGTGTGTGCGTGTGTGTGTGTGTGTGTGTGTGTGTGTGTGTGTGAGAGAGCGAGAGAGCGAGAGAGCATGTGTGACAGCTGGACGCAGAGATGCAACGCACCATTGTAGACAACCCCTGTCCGTTTGGCTTAACACAACCCCAAACTGTGTGTACGTGTGTGTATGTGTGTGTGTGTGTGTGTGCGTGTGTGTGCGTGCGTGCGTACGTGTGTGAAGAGCGCATATCAGTGTGCAATTTTGTGTGTATTTCACCTCAACCTGGCAGTCCATCAGCCATTCACACTTAAATTCAACACCTCGATGTGCACTTGGTTGCACACAAGCAACGATCCATCCATCCATCTATCCATCCAGCACACACACAGACACACACACACACACACACACACACACACACAGACACACGCACACACACATATACATTAAAAGAGAGTAAAGTTCTACATTTTTAAAGACTGATCTATAGTTGATGCAGCATGTAAAAGAACATGTGTGTTCTCAATGCAAGGTAACCTCTGCTGAAGGAGCTCGGATGAGTTGACTGTTTTCACTTAGTCCTTTTATTAAGTCTTGGTCTACTTTTTTTTAAGTAGTTAGCCATGTTTCTTTTCTGTCACATAATCATATATGAATATATGAGTAACCAAACATGAATGCATCTTTAATCCGATCTAATGCCATTACTTTAAATATGCCACAATGTATGATGATTTAATGAATTATCAAATGAAAACTAAAAAAAAAAAAAAAAAAAAAACAATCAAGCGTAAAAGTTGCAAAGAGTTGATCATGAACGTGAATGAGATTATTGTATTTATGAAATTCCAGAAATAAAAATGTCATGAATTGATTATGGTCGATAATTAATTCAATACGTTTATCACATAACTGTGTTAATGAAAAGATTAAATTAAATTTGTCATTTAATTTTCCTTTTATCCAGCCTCTATGAATAATAAATGAACTCCAGAGTCACTGTTGATTCTGCATCCATCTCCAGACTAAACTGAATCCACAAACAAAACAACCTTCTGCACTCTTATTCACTCCGACGCATCCGCAAATACGACATTCAGAGACATGAAAATGTATTTTCATATAGATACACACAGTCTATGTTTCAATTCCATTTGTGGCCCCCACGGAGTAACTAAAACACACAGTGAATAAAAACACAGAAGAAGTCATGAGACACAATGACACACTCACAATCTCTTTATTACTCATATTTCCGTGTAATACAATGGCACAAACAGAGGCACACGCATCCATGCCGCACGGAACCGAACACACACCACGCGATAACACACAGATAGTTACGGCTTGCATAAACAGAGACCAAATTGGCGGCTATAATCTACACCCGTACACGCTGCAGTGCAACCGAACAGCCGATGAAAATGTAATAACATTTAATTTAAAAAAAAAAAGAAGAAGATAATAGCTCGTTGTTCCAGGCTTCCCTTCAGCATTATTGGCTGTTTGAGCCGAGCCGACATGAATGTGAATCCTTACTTGTTTTTACGACAGAAAAATACTTTTATTTACACTTTTCGGAAAAGCACACGGCAGGAAGACGAGTAAATATATCTGTGCGTGCGTCTGTGTGTGTGTGTGTCTGTGTGTGTGTGTGTGTGAGAGAGTGAGAGAGAAAGAGAGTGTGTGTGAGTGTGTGCCCAGGCCGTCCAGATACAGTCAGGTTGTCACTGAAAAGACAGAGGGGACTCTGGGGGAATGAGTTTGCAATATCAAAGGAGGCACAGCGCACACACACACACACACACACACACACACACACACACACACAAACACACACGTACCCCAACATAGGTATTTTACGCGCACACAGCCATACGAGATGCGCGGTTGGCGTTACATTAAAGCTCTAATTTAAAGTGTGTAAACACATCTGCACACGCCACATGCCCGTCCTGCACTATACATTAAAACGTATACATGTGACACACCAAGGTGAGAGTTAAGAGGATGTAAGAGGACAGATCAATAGCACTGAGAGAGAGAGAGACACACAGCGACACCGACACAGTGCCCCCCCCCCCGCCGTGTTGTTATACAGAACAGGTTTTTGTCATCCCCTGAAGTGCCTTGGACCTTCGTCAAGGAGATGGCTGACTCAAAACATCCCTTCCTTCACTCCCTTGTTGTGAGGACGTCAGGAGCCCAGCGTTTTCCCCTCAACGTGTTAATAGTTCTAGTTAATGATGTGCTAATGAACCCCCCCCCCCCCCCCCCCCGCTGTACTCAGTGTTTTAGAAACTCTCCTCACAACCTCTCCGGCTAACGAGTATCACCATAACACAACATTAACCAGGGCTAGGTTGAAAGACACAAAAGCAGGAAGAGCATCTGAAAACATTAACCATAGTTGGTCAAAGATGGCCGCTGCTACGCTGCGATTGGCCAGTCTTCGTTTGAGGGGCGGGGCTTAGCGTAAAGCGAGCAATTAAGAACATTGGAAATAGTTTATTGCGAGTGAAAGTGGTCTACGTTTTGCACATAGTCATAGGGTTATGAAACAATGTTCGAGATACTGAAAGAGGAAAGCTTTATATTTCAGCCGACTGCGAAGCTATTTGAGTGACCGACAGCAGGTATTATTATGGTTATTGAAAAGAAACTTGTCAACTTGTGAACATTTTATGTATTTTTTCTTTTTTCTTTCTTTAAAGAGGGTTTCAATTCTTCTTCACCATAATGAACCTATATACGCTCTGGCTCCAGCCACTGATTTTCTTTGTCCTTTACTCCCCCTCAACCTCGACAAGCCACTGATCCAATATCCATTTCTCCGCCATATGCCCACATGCACATAACCTTCCTAACTCACCGTCTCCCTCTCACACACAGAAACAGTGACGGCGGGGAGGTAAGTAATGGGCTATTTCCTGGCATAGAGGTTGTCTGATTGCAAATAGGCCTTTCTCCAACATGCACAGACCCCCCATTGAGCATATAAACACACACACACACACACACACACACACACTAACACAAACAGAGGTGAACATCCTGTCTTGTACACTGTACCTGCCCCCTACCTCGACTACCAAATAGGCTCCCATCTCTCTCTCTCTCTCTCTCTCTCTCTCTCTAACATACAGTCCTGCACACATATGCTACGCACACATTATCCTCTTTTCTCATTCACTTTAAAGAAAAACCTACTCAGGCACTCCTTACTTCCTCTTTTTAACAACAGCGCCACGTACTCGTTCTTCCCATCAAGTACACGCAAGGGGACAAACCCGGAACCCCCCCCCCCCACCCGGACGTACACCAATATGCAACATGCAAATGCTTTTAAGACGGGCTCGGCAACGGGACACGAGGCTGCGTCTCCACCTGTGTGTGTGTATGTGTATACATACTTAGATGGTCTCCGAGGTATCGTGCTTTTTTTGTCTTTTTCTTTTTTTTTATAGATTTAATGCTTTGTTTTTTGGGCCACACAGCAGAAACGGTTAGAGAAGACAAGAGAGGGGAATATTTGGCCAAGCCTGCAGAGCCACATTCATTTGTAATTACTCGCGTCTTGATCTGTAATGGGGCTCACTCAAATATCTCGGGTGAGAAGTTTACTACAAACCAACTTGTCAAGCGAGGCATCAGATTTCAGGCATGACTTTGAGTGAAACAGAAAGCTGTCGCAGTTGACACGAGCTTTCCATTCAACACCAAAGGCATGACAGAGACTGAGATGAATCATAATTTAAATGGTCGTGCGGTTTGTGCAAGACTCTTACCTAGACATTTGGATCAGTGTCAGTCACACAGTGCTCGCAATTATTATCATATCAGTTGGTGACGAAGATATTAAATTAAATTAAATACAAATATATATATATACAGTATATATATATATATATATATATATATATATATATATATATTGACGCAGATATTTAATTAAATTAAATACAAATATATATTTTTATATATTTGTATTTGATTTAATTTAATATCTATATTTGTATTTAATGTAATTAAATATCTTCGTCACCAACTACAAATATATATATATATATATATATATATATATATATATATATATATATATATATATATATATATATTTAATTAAATGTCTTCGTCACCAACTGATATGATAATATATATATATATATATATATATATATATATATATATATATATATATATATATATATATTAAGAAATATTGATATGCCATTGAGTAGAGCCACGTAGACTTATATAGCTTTTATTTGGTTTACCCTTCTTTTTTAATACATTTTAGTCATTTTGATCACACTGGTGGTTGCTTTTTAATTGCCAAAAATAATGTTTACTTTCATTTTAATTTGCCACTACTTTAATAAATAACAGATTGAAGGCATATCTCAATATGTAAAACAAAAATGTGACAGTTTCTGTGATGGTTGGATGACAATAATGAATGATCTGCCCCTCCATTGCTCGTGGTCTCATTTGTTTTACTTTCAAACACATGAAAGCCTCTGAGAGAATAAAGAAAAAAAGAAAAGAGAGGTGGCAAATCTGAGAGAGGAGAGAGAGAGAGAGAGAGAGAGAGATATCCGGAGACAAACGAGAAGACGATAAGACAGAAGGGAAGAGATAAGATGAGAGAGGAAGAGAGAGACAAGTGACACACAGAAGAAGAAGCAGGAAGGAGAGAATGAGAGACGTACAAGTGAACGACAGAACAATAAGCAGAGGGAGGATTCAAGGTTCTCGGCATCAGACTCCATTAGGACTGCTCTGCTTCGGCTAATTGCTGCAAAATAACAAGATGTGAATTATCATCTTGATGAGATACGGATGATGAGCTGCTAACAAGAGAATTCCCGACGTTCCTTTCCACACATCTCTGAAGATCTCATTAAGAGCGAGACGTCTCCTCCCACTCGGCCACCTCACGTAACCCTCGGCAGCTTCAACTCGGATCATTTGACACATTGTCGCTCGGTATTCTTTAAAAAGAATTTGTACAACAAAATGTAACTCGGTCCTCGTTGGACCTCCATGCAGCGTTGTAGGTTACGTGCAGATGTTAGGACTAAAAGAGTGAAAAAGGGAAATGTGATAGAGAGAAAAAAAAGAAGTAATGGAGTATTATGGAGCGCAACAATCTTTAAAAAGGTGTAAAATAGGCTGGAGGGTTTCTTGGAGTGTTGTTAGAGAGACAGAACATTTTTTTTATTTATTTTGGAGCTCACGATACAGTTTTTTTGTTCTGATTAATGAAAAAAAAGAAGAAAAAAAAAATAATAAAATGTCACTGAAGCGTTTCGAGTTTTTCTGTTTCTTACAATGCTGCCTTAAAAAACAAAACAACTAAACAAATCCAAGCGGACAGAAATCTCCTGGCTGTACAGCGTGTCTGCTCTGATTTACACTTTATTGGTTCCTATTGCGCTCCAATCCCCCCTTTGTTGGCCCACCTCAGAAACACACACACACACACACACACACACACACACACACAAAGTCCCACGCTATCGATTTGCGGCGGCTGTGTGACAAATCTGGTGCAAAGGCAGAGTGACATGCCACCGACAACACAAACACACACGCGCGCTCGCACGCATTTACAATTAAAAGTGAGGGCCAGTCACACGCGTCACACCTGACGCCGTCGGCCCCGACCTCCACCCCCCCCCCCCCCCCCCCCCCCTCCCCCTCTCCCCCACACTTCATGTCCTCACTCACACGGACAGACTCTAACCTCTCCTCCGTGTCCGTAATCAGATATTGATTTAATGCAGCACCGGGTATCACATCCATCTCTGCGGTTCTCCGTCGTCTCCAATATTTCTGTGCTTTTTTTTTTTTTTTTTTTATGATATTTGTCCGGGGAAGGCTGAAGACACGTCGTATGAGGTATGGGCTACTTGGCCCTGCCGGGGACCAAAATGAGATTTTCTTCTTTTTTTTTTTTTTCCTCTAATTTATTTGAGCAATGGCCATTTCTCTTGGAGGAAAGAAGAAAAGAGAATGCCAGGCTATTTGTAGCAAGGTGAGCAAGGATCCAGACCATTGCACCCCCAAACTATTATCATGGTGTTTCTGCTCGAGTGTATCGTGTTTTGATTTGATACCTATTTTTTTTCATTTACCCCATCTGGGGAGGTCAGAGGTCATGTTCACCTAAAATACAGATCCCTGGAGCAGTGTCTGTGCTTTGCTGCTCTGTTTGATGTGTGATTGTGTGTGTGTGTGTGTGTGTGTGTGTGTGTGTGTGCGTGGGGGAGAGTTGTACAACAAGAGCAAAAACAATACCCGTCATCGTGGTAACATTTAATTACTGTCGCTTAAAACTGAAACTGTTACTGGGGGATTCCTGCTACAGCTCAGAGTTGCACACCATGGAGCTGCTACTTACTGAGGAAAGAAAATAGAAACGGAGACCCTTTAGCACAGTGGTGTGTGTTATAAAAAGCAATAATCCACTCCACACTGTGATTTACAATGAGGTAGAAGAGCCAAGAGGGTTTTAAGTAATCTGCATCGTGTGGCTTTTTGCTTGAATAGGGCTCAACTCCCACAGTGAACATTAACCGTGGCATATGCAAAATAGCCTGCATAAAGTCTCTTTATTTTATCATTTGTAATGATACCAAATCAAAACACGGTCGTGACGACGCTACAAACTTTCCTCCAGTGGATTTCCTACTGTTTAACGACCAGTTATGTTTACTTATTATATTCCCTGCACTCTGGATAAGACATCTATACCAATCTGCGTGCGGGAAATGAAGAAATTAATTTATTTTATACGTAGGAGGGGAGATGTAAAGACATCAATTAGTCGAGCTGGTGTTACAGTTCTGCAAAAAAAATGAACAACGAAGAAAAGAAAAGAATAGGCGAGTGAAACAAAGAAGAAACTCTTACAATCAACACAACAAAAGAGAGGAGAACGAAAGAAATATTATGGCGTTGCTATAATTACCAGAATTTTGAGAAATGAAAATAGTAGAGACTTTTGATGTTCTTTAATGAAACATATCACAATAGCACAGAGGAGTAAGGTGTGCTTGTTGTGTTGCACTGACTAAAGGTTCGTCAAGGCTCGTCAACGAGACACCGTACGTCAACTTGTTATGAAATGTTATTTACAAAAAGGATTAAATTAGAGACTTTACAATTATAGTGAAAAACTCTTTTTTGAACCATATGGCATCTGTTATAATTTATTCTGTACTTTTCACCTACAATACAACATTTTAGCAGTACGGAGAAGAACATTGTAAAACATTGTAAATGGGCCAGTTTAACACGTTGGTTATAATTACAAAAAAAAAAAACTGACTTTACATTAAGAAATGTGTATTAAAATAGATTTGAAAAAGACATTTCTTCCACTCTTCTGCCTGTAGGAGACTCCTTTCTAGGAATGCAATGTTAATCCTGGTTATTAAAGTTGTAAAGACACAGTCAGTTTTGAGGGCATGAAACATTCACACCCACAGACCCCCCCTCCCCTCCCCCCCACACACACACTCATTTTCTCCTATAGTATTGCTCTTGTGTTATATTTTTGAATCTCTTTTGGTTAAAGAGTTAAGTCCATTATCTGGAGGCGGGATGATGAACAGACACACACTCACCCGGGTGTGTGTCTGTGTCTTTGGGGGAACTCCTTTGTGTTGTCATTGCTTTAAATATGTCTTCTTTGTGTCACGCTGGCGGGTGAGCTCTTTGTCTCTGCGGTGAACTCATTTTCATTGTTTTCATCACAACGTTTTTTATTGTTTTGGCATCAGAATGGAAAAACGACTCAATCGCTGAGTTTGTATTATATGATGGATTTCTGCATCCTCCCCAACACACACACACACACACTCACATACACACATACACACCCAGAGACTCCGAAAGAGAAGAAAAAAAGAGACAGAATGAATTATTAATCATGCCGTCTAATTATGGTGTGCGGCCCTGAGAGAGAAATGATCTTGGGGAAATCACATCTCAACAGTCATTTATCACAACAAATAGAGTGAAAAGCACTGGCTAGAGGAGAAAAGTGGGCAGAGAGGGCAAGAGAAGAGCACAGTTAAAAGGCCAGCCCACCGCCATCAGACTTTACTATTAAAATATGTTAAGGAGATGCGAGGCCAGGCAGTGGAGAAGAAGGGTAAAAGGAGAGTTGAAAGTAGTGAATCAGGAGATGCTTAAGGGACACTGAAGCCCCATCAGAGCTCCTAAATGCCCCCTGAAGCTGTTGTTTACAGGGCAACACAACAAAAAGGTAAAAGTAAAACAAATCTCTCTTATCTCGTAGAGTGCATACATAAACATAGTGAATCTTCTCTGTGTTTTTACTTAAATCTAAAATAAAATAACTCAATCTTAACTGAAGGTCGTGGTTTTGGTGACGTGTGTCTTGCAATGTTTAAGAGGCTCGCGGGCCAACAACAGCATTGCACACGTCACTTTACTGTCTCCATCGATATATATATATATATATATATATATATATATACTCTTTATTTGAATAAATACGGAGCGGTGACCGCTCTAACGGCAGCTCCTATATGCATGGAGTTTGGGGACGCCCTGTAATTTACAGCAGAACCTCGACCACGTAAAAGTCTAATCAGCCAAAGTCCTGGAAAACATCTGTGCACATGTGTGCAGACGTTTCTGCCAGCACAACATAAACCTTTATCGACGGTCCTTTTACAGAGAAGACATTTTGACGTGTAAAAAACACAGGTTTAAATCATAAGGTGCAATTTTCACGATTGGAAGCATTTCTATTGCCTCTCGACGTCTCTCGACATGGGGCACGACAACACACGCAGAGAGAGATTGACTCTATTATTTTCTTTCTTTTTTATCGGCACCATATCTTTACATATAGCGAATATTGTGTTTGCTGCTGAAGTAATGCTCTGCATGCTATATCGTGCACTGTTAATGATGGCTGAATTACAATCGGCTGCTTCAGGGTCCTTTGTGCCTGCTGGCTCATCGTCAAGGCTCGCTGGAACACTTGAATAGAACCGAGCAGATGTTAGTATTATTAGTAACACCTGATTGTTGCTATTATATAACATAGGATAAGTAGCATTCGCAACTGTAACTTCATGGTAAATGTACAGTATCACATCTATCTCAACTCACATACTTTCTATTTATTCTATTACTAATAGAGCTACTTTTTAGCTCCAAGTTCCCCACATAATCCGCCAGTGGTGTGAAATACAAGGCTCAGAAGGCTCATTATACATGGTTATGGTTATGTGGGTTTAGTCTCTCTTTAATTGACAAAGACAGATGAGCCCCATAAAGACTGTTACAGGACATTCAGTAAAAGTTCATGCTATTTTACGATATACTGACACACCTCACAGATGCCTTTAGAGAGCTACTTTCCCAACTGACAAAAGCCTGACGCCCTCCCCTTCACAATTACACACAACCCTCCCTCCCTCCAATGAATTGTCATTTGGGATTGTGCCTTGTGTATATTTAGCCACTAATAATATACACAGGGGCATCTGAGCCGTGCCATGATGTGCTGCGCTGGGCGGAGCTGACAGACTGACTGAATAAGGCCAAGTATCAAATCCGGCCTGTCAGCCATGCAGACCAATGGCCCACTCAGGCCGTAAAAATAAAATAAAATGAAACACCAACTCCCAGAAGGCCAGGCTCTTCGCCACTCCGCCTCCTCTCCCTGACAGCTCCGAGGGAGGTGGGGTGAGATGTGTGTGTGTGTGTGTGTGTGTGTGCGAGTGTGTCGAAAAAGGTGGGATTCAGGGAGAAAGATGGAAAAAGAAGAGTGATAGCGGGAGAGAAGGGTTGAATAGGAGGTTGGGTTATAGGAGCCAGAAAGATAGATGGATAGAAAGAGAGAGGAAGAAAGAGCGCTACTGTACCTCTGTTTGCCATCAAGGACACTGGCTTCATTTTTTCTCTCTGTCACTATACAACAATGGCAGCTATAGAGGAGCTGAAAGACTTTCCGCAGTCACTTATAGGTGTGTGTGTGTGTGTGTGTGTGTGTGCAGTTGAGGGTTTATATGCACGTGTGCGAGCATGCAGTACGTGTTTCTGTTGTGTGAGGCGCCAGGAGCCCCCGATGTCAGATGGTAAGTGGTCCGGCCACAGTGTGAAATGAGCCTGCGGGGTTCAGCTCCCCTGCTCACACCAGTGACCCTGTCAATCAAACTATACCAGGGTCAGGGAGAAAGAGAAAGAGGGGAAGGAGAAAGGAACAAAAGGGAAAAAGGAGTAAAGGGGAGGGGGGGGGGGGTGAAAGAAAAAAGAGTACATAAAGGATTCAAGAGAAAGGGGTTATGCAAAAACTCTGAATGCCCCATCACGTGTGATTATTGTGTGTTTGCATTAACGCATTTTGTATGACAGCTCCCGCCAACGTTATTCTCCTGTGAAAGGCAGAGCCCGGCTTTTTGGAAAAGGTCTCTGTACACACACACGCACACACAGACACACACACACACACACACGCGCATACTCCACACACAGGGCTCTCGGAGTCAACTGGCAAGTAAATGCTGGGACATGTTGTGTGTGTTGACACCTCTGGCATTAGAACACTTACTGTGTATTAGGCAGACAGGTCACTTTATGGAGGAGACAGTGGGAGACGGCTAAGTCAGACTCACAGTTTTAGCAGCTCACACACACACACACACACACACACACACACACACACACACACGCATAACAGATGGAAAAAGCAGCAGCTGTGAATACCAACAAACTTAATGCTTCCAGGCAAACACAAATGGCACAAACGGCATTTAAATACAAATAGCCAGCTTGTCCCACTGTACACCCCTCATCCCCGAAACATTCAGAAATTGGACGTATTCATCCTCCAAGCTTTCAGATTCCCATCGACGTAAGCATTGCCATAAGGTCCATGCTCTCCCTTCGGTACATCATGGACCTGAAACGTTCTTCTGGATGCAGTTGATGCCTGAAAGCAGTGAAAACCAGGACGCAGTGCCCTCCCCAGATTAAACTCTGAGTTTGCGGCACCATGGCCAAGTGCATTATTTATTTCCTGTCATCCACCATAACCGTACTAGTGCAGTGCCCTTACACAAAGACAAAGTATCCAGCAGTTGTTGACTGGTTGCAGAAGCAGCTCCCATGTGTCTGTCTAAGTGTGTAAACATTATGCCGGCTGGACAGGCATGTGTGCTCAGCACAGTTTCCCTGCACGACGCCAGGCCAGTTGATGCATACAGATAAACAATATGATCAGGCAAACGTTATTTATATATATATATATTTTTTTTTTTACATTTTCACACACTATAAATTTCTTATCCTGCCAGCAGTTTTAAATTCATCCGGAATTTTTTTTTAAATGCTGAAGATTGCAAACAGATGCTGCTCTCGTCATCATGCCATCATGAGTGCATAAATGTGTGCCACGACATGTCGTGGAGGCAAAAGGTTGAAACGTGTTTGATGCGCTATAACGATGTAGTGATCGTGATAATATGCTGTAGATGGCACTGTTGTTTTCTCCGATTTTTTTGTGTATTTCCTTTATAAATGTGAAATACTTCATCTCCTTCCCCCTGCATACAATATTAGCCATCTGTCCTTCGCTAACTATTCATACAAATGGCTCCGCAAAGTAAAACGCAACGGAGCGATTGCCGGCGGTTTCTCTTGTCGTCGTTGAATGACATCGCGTGGCGGCGTGCTCCAATAACAGTGGCTTCAGACAGAGAGAGAAATAACAAATCACAAACACAAAGAGGCAGACAGAAAATGAAAAAGTCAATGTGCCAGAAAAAGAAAGAAGAATGGAGAGGAAAATAGAGAGAAGAAAATGAATGGCCTATCTCCATAAAAGTAGCCGTGTCTCTCAAGGTTGGAGCCGGGCAGCTAAAAGTCAACAACCTGGAGAATGGATAGGGCTGATTGAATTTATAGGAGCTGCTTTCTTATAGGAGATCAATGCCACACACACACACACACACACACACACAGTGAGGGGAAAGTGCATGTTGGAAGCGGATTTGTCGTCCATCAATACCTCACTTCCTCCTGACTTCTGAAGAATTAGTAGGAGTGTAAAGCAGCAGCACAAGTCTTTTCTTTTTAAACTTCCTTTACTTAGAGATTGTGCAAGAACCTGCAACCCTTTAAGTCACAGGGGCAGCATTGTTATACCTTCCGGATTGGACCATTTGTGCATCTTTTTCGACAAATTTTTATTTCGAGCTTGTGTCAAAAGTGTCATCTTAACTGACTCGCCAGTATGAAGCTTAGCGCCCGTTGAGAGCATTATTCATTATTGTTTTTCAAGAAACAAATGCACACACACACACTTCTGCTGAGTTTAAGTGGAGTGAGTCCAGCACCATTAGTTACTGATGAGAAATGAGGGCAGGCAGGAAGACAGCAAGAGAGAGAGAAGCGAGAGTGGGGGCAGCGGGAGCGAGAGGGAAGAAGGGAAAAATTAAGAGAAGGAACAGAGAGCTCTTTGCAAATCTGTGTGTGTGTGTGGGGGGGGGGGGGCGTGTGTGTGTGTGTGTAAGAAAGAGGGGAGGAGAGAGAAATGAGAGCCAAGAGGAGGTGGCGAAGGAGAGAAACAGGGACTTGGTTGTCGTGAGAGAGCAAGAGGCGATAATAAGAGGTAGAGAGCGAGAGAGAGAGAGAGAGAATTTGAACAAGACAGAATGGGTGTGGAAGCCCAACAAAGAGGAAAACACATATAAAGGAAATGGGTGTCATAGATAATCCTGTATGCCTTCATGTGTGTGCTTGCCTTTAACTTTTTCTGTCTGCTCTCTTTTGCGGATGTGTCATATAGAGCAAGTTTTCACTGCAGGAACCCTTTTTAAGAACGTTGCCTACATTTCAACAGAAGGAACGAGGGCCTTAAAATGTGTTCTTTTGCAGTACAATTCCTTCCCTCCCCCAAAAAATACACCTTGGTACTCCTCATTACAGCTGTGGATTGGTCCGCACTGGCCTCTCTCCGAAAGCGTTTTACGACCGCCATTTAAAAAAAAAAAAATTAAAAGAAAAACACCAGAGCAAACACAGAGAGTGATTCAAACCTTTTGGAGCCCCAGAGGCAATCTAAAGATCGATATGGCTGCCGAAGCTCAGACATTGCCAAAACAGTTTCCTGATGAAACCATCTCGAGAGAATTGGATATTGTGAGGTAAAGTTAAAGGTTTTTGTCTCGTTTTGGTGACTTAAACATACACTATAACCACGAATGATGCCTAAAAATCATGGTCTATCTGTAGTTTGTTCTATTATTCAAGCAACAAACAACAACTTTTTGTTTCAATGGGACAGAAATTAGTGTGAAAAGTGATTTAATTGATCCAAAAAAATCGGTAAAATCAACCAATAAGTGTGAATCCAGGTACTCGATGCATTATTATCCATGTGGGTAGTTGTGACTTAGGAGACATAGTGAGGCGACAGAGAAGTTGAGAGGGAAGTTAAACAAAGGAGCACTGGTGTATGTGACAGGGAAAAGTAGGAGAATTAATCTCCCATGAACTTCTAAGTACAGGTTTCAAAGGTTGAACAAGTGTGTGTCTCTGTGTGTGTGCACGTGTGTGTGTGTGTGTGTGTGTGCTAGAGAGACAAAGAAAATGTAGGAGGATAAATCTTCCTTGAACCTTTAAATCAAAGTATAAAGGTGGAACAAGTGCGTGCTTGTGCATAAGTCTGCCTGTCTGTGTGTGTGTGTGTGTGTGTGTGTGTGTGTGTGCACCTACAAATGTCTCTCAGCACACGCACTTACTGTATGCACACGTTAAAAAAAAGAAGGAGAAAGACAGATTGCCGGTGAGGATCACATGCGTTTAATCCAGGGCGTGAGCCTTGCTTGAGGGCATTGCAACCCAACACACATCAGCATGACGGATTAAAAGTATCAACGTAAATCCCCTTTTCATCACGGAGGCCTTAAACTGTGTCAGAATAAGAGCAGCGACGCCATTGTTTCTTCCTCGCTACACCCTCTGATCTTGTAGAAGTTTTCTTTCCGTCTCTTAAAACACTCCAAGAATAAAAACCTCATTGGTGTTCGAGGCAAAGACGTGGAAACTTTTAGAAAAAGGCTGGTTATGAGAAAATAGCTGAAATGAAAATGTATTGAAAAGAACATGCATAGTCTTTGGAATAATAACATCTGCATAAGGAGTGTCTGTGTGTGTGTGTGTGTGTGTGCGTGTGTGTGTGTGTGTGTTTATGCAAAATGTTTGTGTTGCATTTAACTACGACCTCTTTTCGCTCACTCTCCTCTTGCCCTGCGGTCAAACCCTGTTTTACTTTCTCTCATTTCCTCTCTGCTTCCTCCACCCTCCCACCCTGCTCTCCCTAAAAGCACATTATCAGCCACTTACCTCTATTTAGCATAGCATCGATTAACAATGAACTAGCATAAAATGTCACCGTTGCGCCCCGGTCGATGCCCTATTCGTTAGCTCCCATGCTAATGTCCCTTGCCATTTGTTGGGACATGCTAATGTGCTAATCAGAGCGGAAGAAATGTTTAGCCTGAGGGGGCGAAGTTCCGGCCACACTTTGGTCCTCTGCCAGCTAACTCAGGTCACACATGCACACACACACATACACACACACGCACACACTCAGGTCACTTAAGGGGACATTGCCTAGACTTACAAATTCCCTGAAGGCTTACCTTGATCCTCCTCACAAGAGTCAGAATCAGGATCACTAACCTTCTCCATCAGGGAAAATATAAGGATGTCTTCCAGCAGTCAGATTCACTGTACAGACGTTGTACAGTGTGTGCAACGATGGGCCGATATTAAAACACATGTGCATGTGGTTTAGAGTATAACGGCTGGGATGAAGGAGTAGAGAGGTGAACTGGTGCTGTACAACTCTCTCTCCTCACAAGGCTTATCCATCACGCATGCATGTGAGGACACCAAAGGAGACGGTTTAATCTATACAAGCTTGTACATATGTCTTGGCATCTGACTGCATGTGAGTGCGATTGTATTGTACGTGTTATGGAGTGTAACAATGCACATGTGTTACGAGACGGAAGGGGCCAAGCGTAAAGATGGCTCGGGGGTCAACTTTGAGCGACCTCTGTTAGGCCTACTCAGGCTGTTAACATGGATTCACATCTTTCACACATACCGTGTACATACATGTGCACACTAGCATGCAGGCACAGCTAATACATCTGTTTGAAAACGAAAGGAAGAAAAGAAATGCACAAATAGATGTATGCATATAAGGGGTCGATACAAAGCAGAAATTAAAAAAAGTCGTGTAACTATAGGTGGCTGGTTTGCATTATTAAGTGACAATTTTGTTTCTATACAGTTAAGAAATCAAGTGTTACATTTGCACGTCATTGCATTTGGGCAACGTGACTCAAGTCTAAGGACATTAACTTCTTCAATGAACGTCATTGTGTGTCAACAGTAGAATGTATATAGGAATAAAACGACATGACAACTCGCCAAGACTGTTACCAGACCATCTGGATCAAAGGTCTTCATATAGGCCTGACGGCTTAGCAACATCTCCACTGACGTTTAATGATGACAGGAGTCTGTGTAAAGCGCACGATGGCAGTGCCTTACACGGGATAAATGAGACCATTTTCCTTGGATAAAACTTGCAGCAGTCGTCTACCAAAACCACACCTTTGCTTCTGTCTGATTTTAATGCAGCGTAGCGCTTCTTTTTCACCCCCTTGTCTCTGGCAGTTTTTCATTGGATCTGACACCGAACACAACCTGTAAAACCCCTGCCTCAGCAATGTCTGTTAGAAGAAGGAAGAGAGAGAGAGAGAGAGAGAGAGAGAGAGAGAGTGGAAAATGGTGTGACAGGATTAAGTAGAGAATGAAAAAGGCAGACAGATGGCAAAATAGAGAAAAGAAGAAGCGGAATGCTTGTTAGCACCTCACTGGCCCAAATAAATATACGATGACACACCTGACTGATAATTAGTCTCAAGGGCATTAGTGTGTGTAACAGTGTAAGTGTGTGGAGGCATGCGGTAAATGTGGATCTGTGGGTATGTTTGTGGGTTATGTCGGAAGCCCAACTGGAACTGTGAATGTGTCTCTGTGTAATGGAAAGGAGGTCAGAGGCCTTTGCATGTGTCCAAGCTAATGGGTATCCTGGCACACATAATCAGAAGCTTTAATCATCGAGAGAGAGAGGCAGACAGAAAGAGAGAGAGAGAGAGAGAGAGTGAGACCATGAAAAAGAAGTTTCCACTGATACCAGCGAGAGAGAAAGGTTGAAAAGTCAATAGTGGTAGAGAGGAAGGGCGTGAAAACTGTGAAATGGGACAGAGCTGTCATTTCATCTAATAGTTGACCTATTTCATCCTCTATTTGTTGTCTTTTCTTTGGCAATAAGCAACTCAGTACTCTCTCTCATGCCAAAACAGCACCTTTGAATTTAATTACTTGGCGGACGGAGAAATGAGACCGAAAAGGAAGCAAGAAAAAGTGAGGGGAAGACCGAGAGACAGAGGGATGGATTTTACTTGTTGGCTTGTCAACAAACTTGCGTCATTGGCCTGGCTTTAATCAATATCCAATCTGAAAAACAATTGTCTTAACACTTACATATTGCTCCAGTTTAAACCAATATCTGTAAACATGTGGATATATGCCAGTAAAATACCACAGAATAAGTTTTTCAAACACACACACACACACACCAAACACACACTTTCTTTCACTTTAAATTTACATTAGAACTAAAGCCCACACATCTCTCAAATCCTCACTTTGTCAGCTCTAGGGCGAAGCTTTATTGTGCGTGCTATTTATAGATTCTGTTTGTCCATTGTCCCTCGTGGTAAGTTTGATGTTATGTGCTCGGTTGTTGTCTTCTATTTTTCCCTCCAGGGGTGAGATATTTTTGCAGCACCAATTGTTTTTTTTTTCCGTCTCACCTGCACAGATTGCACATCCTCTTTATTCAGGACTTGCCTTTTTGTTCAAGCAAATAAATTAAAACAATACTCTCTGAACGAAAACGAATCAAGAGACGGACCCAGAGGCTGCTCTTGGCCTTCAGGAGACAACGGAACATTACCACTACCTACATGCTGACAATGAAAGGTGAAAAAAAAAACTTTTCCCCTCAACATTATCATGCAGCAAAGAGCATTTGGAGATAAACACAGGGGAGAAAGAGCTAAACTGTGAAACATATATAATTAATAAGTATATGTCAATGTGTCAATGTACCCTCTTTAGCTAAAAAATGCCAATAAATGTTTATTTTGTTGTAAAATAGTCACCGATGGTGGTGCGAAGGTTCCTGGTTCAATCCTCCAGAGAGTGTCGAAGTGTCCTTGAGCAAGACACTGAACCCCTAACTGCTCCTGATGAGCATGGTAGCCTCTGCCGTCGGTGTATGAATGTGTGTGAACGGGTGAATGTTGGCACGCGTTGTGAAGCGCTTTGAGTTGTCAGAAGAGTAAAAAAAGCACAATATCAATGCACTCCGTTTATGATTGATCACAAAGAATGGCTTTAGCCCTAGCAATCTTTTTCTTTGTGTGTGCCGGAGAGGGGTAGTGTGTGTATTTGTGTGTGTGTGTGTGTGTGTGTGTGTGTGTGTGTGTGTGTGTGTGTGTGAAAGGCAAGGTAATTAGGTAATCAACAGCTGTGCCAGACAGACAGGAAGCAGCTTGTTAAGGAACTGAAACAGAGATGGAAATAGATAATGAGAGAGTAGGAGAGGTAGAGTGAGCCACATATAAACAGAAGAAAATAATTTTTTTTTTAAAATGAACCGAGCAGGAAACAAAACCAATGAGTACAACAACAAGAGTGAGAGAAAGACTGAGGATGGATGGGAAGATGACGGGTTTAGTAAGAGAAAAAAAGAGAGATGGAAAAGCATCCGTTGTGAGGACAGGTGCTGTTGTCAGCTTTGAAACACATTTTAACCCTTTATTGACAGGAGGAACCCATTACTGACAGCGAGAATGGAAAGATGGTCTTCACTGTCACACCAGGAAGCAACAAAACAAACCTACGTGGAAATGTATTATGTTTTTCATCCATTGTCAAACACCTGATGTTTCTCGCTGTGGGTAGGACGATGTGGGAACTGGCATTAGACAAAGACAGAGCAGCTGGAGACTGGAGGTTAAAGCTCCAGGTCTCTGATGCTCGAATCTCAAAATGATGAGAAATAAGCTGTTGTTCTTCAAAACATGATGTCCTTATTGATTTCCTGTCTGCTTTGATTTGACCTCACTGAAAGAATTTAAGAAGAAATTTGTGGTAATGGAAAAGAAAACCTGCATTTCTTTGAGGACTATCTGGTGTCCACAACGATGACCATGGAACAATGAAAAGTTGCTATAGTTTAGGTTAGGTACAGTTACGTGTTATTTGTTAAATCAAAGTTAAAAAAACTAAAGAGAAAACACACATGACCTGACTTCTTAACGCATGTGACATAACTATCAAGCTTTAGTTGATATGAATGGACATCGTATCGCAAGAGCAGATAATGTTGGAAAATAAACGAAACGTGAATTTGACGCTAAAAGAGGGTCGAGGTAAAATATTAAATTTGAGCTACGACATAAATTCATTGGCAAGCTCTTGAACAATGTGCCTGCTCCATCCATACAGCTACTAAATAGATTACATGTAGAAGGCACTTACTCAAAATAACAATTACGGATCAAATGTACGTCAGAAGATCATATAATAAGACAAGAGACACGAGCACTGGATGCATGAATGCTTGACTGCATGAGTCTTTACATTGTGTAATGATTTGAAAAATGTATGTAATTCATCAAACTAGTGAGACCTGTTCTGTAATCCAAACTGTGTTGAACTCAGATACAGTTTGCAGCACAGTAGCCATGACTGCAGAATAAAGATGCATTGACCAAGACAGTCTCTATTGGTATATACATTATGGGTTATTATATATATTATAAAACCATGGTACATTGGATAACTTTTTTACAGTGGAAAAATAAACTGGCACACAGGAAATGATGTGTTTTTTGTCAGTAGCAAACTAAGTTTATTTGGAACAAACGTAAAGGAGAACTGTGTCATTAGGGCCTTGAAGGAACGCGACTGCCACCAGAAACATGGAGTTTCTTTCAGTCAACAGAAAGCCCAGGGGACACGGCGCCCGCCAAGCCGTTTGATTGGCAAGTCGTTTCCCGAAACATTCCATCAAATTAATAACTAAACAAATTGCATTTCAGAACGCAACCTTTAATCTGATCCACTTCCCAGTTCCCAAAGGGATTCACCAAAGCGAACCACAATGCACTCTCGTCCCCTTTTTCCTAACTCCGTCACGCCTTCGCAGCTCAGCTTGGTGTTAAAAAGACATGCAAGCACAAGACCATTGTCCCCATCGTGGCCTCCCCCTCTGTCTCTCTTGTCCTTCTTTTCCCCTTGCTCTCCTAGCGTGGAAGGACAACCAGGAAAAGTAGACAGATGCCCGTTTCCTCTTTCAGCCTCTTTTACTCCCTCTGTCTCCCATCCTCCCCTAAAAAAAAAAAGCATTCTCCAGAGCCATGAAAGAAAAGGACGTAGAATTGGTTTCTCCCTCCCCCTCCTTCCCACTCCTCCTCTCCCCTTCACTCTAAGCCGGCCATTAAAGTGAGAAATATTCAGATTGTCTAAAATGTTGAATGTGGTTGATGAACGGGGGGCAATTGGATGTCACAATATCACCTGAGAATCGTGGGATCACATGACACTAGATTCCATATTGTCAGGGTTCAAGAAGGCGTCGCTGTACCGACCAATTAGCATTGTGAGCTACAAGCGGCTATTACTGTGGCTTAGCTGTGTGTGAGACAACACACAGAGGCAACACTAGAGGCAACACGTAGAGACAACACGCAGAGGCAACACACAGAGGCAACACACAGAAACAACACACAGAGGCAACACACAGAGGCAACACGCAGAGGCAACACGTAGAGACAACACACAGAGGCAACACATAGAGGCAACACACAGAGGCAACACACAGAAACAACACACAGAGGCAACACACAGAGGCAACACGCAGAGGCAACACGTAGAGACAACACACAGAAACAACACACAGAAACAACACGTAGAGACAACACACAGAAACAACACACAGAAACAACACACAGAGACAACACGCAGAGGCAACACACAGAGACAACACACAGAGGCAACACGCAGAGGCAACACGCAGAGGCAACACGCAGAGGCAACACGTAGAGACAACACGCAGAGGCAACACACAGAAACAACACACAGAAACAACACACAGAGGCAACACACATAAACAACACACAGAGGCAACACATAGAGACAACACTAGAGGCAACACACAGAAACAACACACAGAGACAACACACAGACAACACACAGAGGCAACACACAGGGTCAACACACAGAGACAACACACAGAGGCAACACACAGAGACAACACACAGAGGCAACACACAGGGGCAACACGCAGAGGCAACACGCAGAGGCAACACGTAGAGACAACACGCAGAGGCAACACACAGAAACAACACACAGAGGCAACACACATAAACAACACACAGAGGCAACACACATAAACAACACACAGAGGCAACACATAGAGACAACACACAGAGGCAACACACATAAACAACACACAGAGGCAACACACATAAACAACACACAGAGGCAACACACAGAAACAACACACAGAGGCAACACACATAAACAACACACAGAGGCAACACACATAAACAACACACAGAGGCAACACGTAGAGACAACACTAGAGGCAACACACAGAAACAACACACAGAGACAACACACAGACAACACACAGAGGCAACACACAGAAACAACACACAGAGGCAACACACAGAGGCAACACACAGAAACAACACATAGAGACAACACACAGAGGCAACACACAGAGGCAACACACAGAAACAACACATAGAGACAACACACAGAAACAACACACAGAGGCAACACACAGAAACAACACACAGAGACAACACACAGACAACACACAGAGGCAACACACAGGGGCAACACACAGAGACAACACACATAGGCAACACACAGAGGCAACACACAGAAACAACACACAGAGGCAACACGCAGAGGCAACACACAGAAACAACACACAGAGGCAACACACAGAGGCAACACATAGAGACAACACACAGAGGCAACACACAGAAACAACACACAGAGGCAACACACATAAACAACACACAGAGGCAACACATAGAGACAACACACAGAGGCAACACACAGAAACAACACACAGAGACAACACACAGAGACAACACACAGAGACAACACACAGAGACAACACACAGAGGCAACACACAGAGACAACACACAGAGGCAACACACAGAGACAACACACAGAGACAACACACAGAGGCAACACACAGAGACAACACACAGAGGCAACACACAGAGACAACACACAGAGACAACACACAGAGACAACACACAGAGGCAACACACAGAGACAACACACAGAGACAACACACAGAGGCAACACACAGACTGTTCTGAACAAACATGGTAACTCTTAAAGAGTTTAGCGTTGATGCTGCACCAAAAGTGGAGAGTATTTCTTTATTGAGAGCAAAGAAAAGCACTGAAGGCTTTTCTCCCTACTCACTTTGGCGAGAGTTTGATTGACAGATGGTTCATCCAATCACCTGCAACGTTTTATTTTTTTTAGGGCGCCTGCCCTCTTCCAAACTCTTTATAGTGGCAGGTTCTCAGATGATTGGTCGGGTTAGAAATGTGCTGCTATATAAATAAACTTTCCTCGGGATTATTACTGTACTTCAGTCTTTGGCATTTTTTTCCGAAATGATTGATGCTGTTAGAAAGTGAACATTTAGAAAAACGTTGGCACCAGAAGTAAAACACACATTCCAGGGTTTAGCACAATCAGCCAGTATTGACTTCTTGTCCGGTTGTTGGGTTATATTGTTATCACCCTCTTTCTCCACTACTCCCCCCCCCCCCCGATGCCCGTTGAAAGACAATCTTCCGTCCCACAAAGTAAAGTAACTTTTTCTTTTCCTTTTCTTCTTCTTTCTGCAGATCCTTTTATCCTCCTCCTGGGAGACGGAGGCGCTCGGCCCCCTCAGTTTGTTTGTGTCGTTCGCTCGTGCATGTTCGAGAGCTCTCGAGTCAAGGACACTTGCTTGGGTTTTTGATTTTACACAATGAAAAGAATTAATTAAACAGCAGCAGTGGGACCCTGGGGTTCCTGTCGCCTAAGGAGGGTAGGAGGGCAAACGCAAGAGGACAGAATGAAAGAATGAAGCTGTTTGGAAAAAGGGAGGCACAGAGAGAATGAAAGGAGGACAAGTTTGGTGGCGAGGAAGAGACGGAGGACATGTGGGAAGTAGGGAGCAAACAGAGAGAAGAAAAAAGAGAAGAGAAATGCAGAAAGGGACTGGGATATCTCCAACGTTTGACACCTCTTCCCCAACACACACGCACGCACACACACAGAGTTAGCCTTAGCTCGCTCTATGACACTGTACATCTCTGAGGAGAGGGACTCGAACACGCGGGGTTCGCGCAGGTCGCCTTAATTAGCCACACATCCCGCTACGCAGGCTCCCAGGGGGGGTCTAACAGGGGCATGGAGGGTGAGGAAACAAAGGATGGGGGGGGGGGAGGCGGCAGTGAGGGTGAGGAGCGGAAGAGGGAGCGGGAGAGGGAGCAAGGGAGCAGGGGAGCAAGGGAGCGAGGGAGGAATGGGTGTTAGAGCAAGGGGAATTATGCCAATGGGATTGGAAGGTTATTTAAAGCATGGCCTACAAAAACATTCAGAAAAGTACAGTGTGTGTGTGTTCGCATGGATGTTTGTGTGTTTAGTCACGAGTGCATGCATGAAATGTGACCGATACCGTGTGTGTGTGTGTGTGTGTGTGTGTGTGTGTGTTTACTTTCCCTGGGATCCCACGCATCTTATTCAATCCAGTCAGTATGTGTGTGAAGCCTGTGCACGCGTGTACGTGCGTGTGCACCTGCCTGCATTCTCGCTTGCATAGGAGTGCGGCCTGCATGGGGATTGAGTGTGCTCAGGTGGCCGGGGTCATTTCAGTGAGTGACAGAATGATGCTAGGCGAAGCCGTACACATCAACCTCATTCATATCGACGAGGCCTAATGAGCCAGCCCGGGTCATCGCTCAGGGCTGTTATAAGAGTGTTGGATCACATGAACGCTCACCAAACCACACGTAATGAACACAAATGGTGCCTTTATCCCACCCGAATATCGCTTCCTTTTGCCCTTTTATCCCTTTAATTGACAGCTAGTGTTTTCCTCCGCTTACATAACACGTATAATAACCTGGAGAATTACAGCACTATCCATTGAAGAGGTGTCACTTCTCACTTTGTGCCTTCTGAATTGAATCTTCAGCCTAAGAAACTTAATAAAAAAAGTGTTCTTTGGGACATGGTTCACGTTCTTACTTAATTGGATGGCGGCATGAACTCCAGAGGAGGTAAATCGTGGCGCACCTTGGAGACGAGCTGATGGATCCTAAGTTACAAAGACTTAAATCAAGTTCATTGGGATGAGCCGTGTTCCCAAAAGGGTTGTCTTGCAGGATGACAGGTGTATTTTAAGAAGGTGTATTCACTTAGCTGGTTTGGCTGCAGTGTCAGCGTGAACAAAAAAGTTCACTTATTCGCTGGGATCATAAATCAAACAATTATAATCAAGGATACATTTTGTTTCATTTTAAACCTAAACCTAAAAGTAAGATATTAGCATTCCTTCTTCGTTCCCTTCTCTGCTTATTTACACCTCCTCTCTCCTTTCCGTTTCTACTTTTCCTCCTCTCACATTGTCCATCCTTTTTGTGCTGTCCACATCCAGCTTACAAGTCTTATCTTTCGCCTCCTCCTCCTTCTTCTTTCATGTTCACCCATATTATCTCACCGTATTGACATTGCCTCTCAATTCCCAAAATTGGACAAAATACACAAAGTTGGAATGGCATTGTTGACCTTTGGCAAGCCAAACATGCTTGAGTGGAATTGAAAAAGAAAAGCAGACCATAAAAAAAACAGTCAATTTGCAAGCAATCCGGGGAGAGAGGGCAAAGGGGGGAAAATGGACCGATGAGGAAAAAGAGAGTATGGATGGAGAATAGGGAGGAAGAAAGTAATTGGTGATGCTTCAATACACTGTAAAGCAACCAAAACGTACATTGTTTTGAGTATTGTGTACATGAATGTACCTTAAGAGACACGTTTGGCCTCAATTCTGTATTGAGCAATAAAGGGAAGAGAGAAGAAGGAAGGAAAGAAAGACAATAAACACTGTCTTTTACTGGGGTGGTCATTTCCTCTGCTCTACTGTTAAAGGACCCCCGTAGACTTTTGTATTTATTTGTGTGTGTGTATGTGTGTGTGTGTATGTGTGTATGTGTGTGTGTGTGTGTGTGTGTGTGTGTATGTGTGTGTACTTGCACTATTATCCTTGTGATTTTTAAAAATATTTCATTCAGGGACAAAATCAATACTCAAGTCAAGCGAAAATGCTTTATAATTTTATTTTATAGAATTAGGAACTGGAAGATAAGTTTATTTAAGACTAATTAGATTGAAAAGTCAACTGAACTCTTCCTACCACCTGGACAATTGAGATGAAATGTTTCTTGTCCAGGATTTGGGTTTTGATTTTGATTACCTTTCAAATTTGATGAAGACTAAAACCAGTGCAGTTACTTAACGAGCCACGACGCCATATGCAATTCCTCACTTATCCCCACTGGCGTCTGGCCATGCAGATAGCTTTGGTTTAATTTGCCGAGTTTTTTTTTCAAGATCAACTTTTAAGAAATGGTTGCCACCCCAATTCAATGGGGTGGATCGTAATGTGGTCACAGTAGCCTGGACATTTTTATTTAGAGTGACTTTCTGCAGTGGAGCTCCCTTTACGCTTGACTGAGATGTTTTCAGCTCAGTCGAATCACCGGTCTGAAAAGTGAAGCCAATGGAGAAATGCCTTAAACCTGCATTCTTTCTAATGGCCAACAGGGGGCGACTCCTCTCGTTGCAAAAAGACGCCGGATTATATACAAGTTGATGAGAAAATGACTCTACTTTTCACTTGATTTCTCAGTGAACATTGTGATGATGGGTTCATGGGTCACAATCGCTAGTTTCAAGTCTTCTTCAATTCAACGTGATGTACATTTAGTAAATTAATTAAATTCTGTTTTAGGGCGTGGCTACATTGTGATTGACAAGTTGTCTGATCCGGGTGTTGTCTTAGAACTTTAATTGTTTCACCGTGTGTTCTATAACATTTAAGTCGGCTAAAAATGTCTGAACTGAATGTTACAGATTGAGATGCTTTCATTTACTCTCGTAAGTACAAAAGTGCCTTTAAACGGCGACGCATCCGATTAGCTTTTAGAACCAAAAGTGACTACTTATTTACTCCGTGTCTTTATACTGAACGCGTGTTTTGAATCGGCAAAGTCATTTGGGATTTCAGAACCTGTTCAGAGTGAAGTCTGTGGAGTATCCAGAGAGACCGAGACATTGTTTTTAGGTGCTTTGAATGCACCCCACAAACAAACATCACATTCCCCGTTGCCATTGAATTGGAGTGCAGCCGAAATCTCAGAGACACATATCTCAAAACTTGGACATTTGAAACCAAAACTTCACAAGGAGAGATATTCAATGATGTGTGTGTGTGTGTGTGTGTGTGTGTGTGTGTGTGTGTGTGTGTGAGTGAGTGAGTGAGTGAGTGTGTGTGTGTGTGTGTATACAGAATGTGTCCATGTGTGTGCTTATGTGGCATCAGAGGAATATTTTTAGGATAAATTAGGTCAAGTACTTTGGCCCTGGTTAGAGTGATGGGGCATAGAAATGTGTCATACAGAAACACACAGACACACACACACACACACACACACACACACACACGGCTATGAAATGAATGGGATATAAATGTTAGAGAATTCTATTTAAATGTGTTTCCTCTCAAAGGACAAACACCAGCATCAACACTGTCGGGCCCTCAGGGGCCTCTTCCTCTCTACTTTTTCTTGTTCCATTCCTCCGTCCCGACTCACTCACTTTAACTCTCCCCCTTTCTTCCTCTCTCACAAGAGAGAGAGAGAGAGAGAGAGAGAGAGAGAGAGAGGAGGAGTAGTTGGGTGAGAGCACACCTCCTTCTCTCTCTTGTTGGCAGACAACCCCCTCTTTTTCTATCCTTCCTCCCTGTTGCTGTGTTTCTAATCCTCACGTCTGCCAACAGTGACTGCAGACATCTTGGCCCCATGTCCATGTGTGTGTGTGTGTGTGTGTGTGTGTGTGTGTTTGTATCCCAGGGAGACTGACAGCACTCAAAACAAAAGCTCCCTGTTGAGTTAGTTAGTCTTTACAAATGACTAAAACCTCGCCCTGCATCTTTCACTCTTGTAAATTAAAAGACAGCGTATCAATTATTAAAAATGTAATCCTCACACCTTGCGTTTGTATGTGTGTGTATGAGTGGATATAGTATATGGCCCGTACATGTCAAAAACGTCTTTAAGTGTACTTACATGATTACAATGCTACTTGAAGGGACACAAAAGATGCTAACACCCAGATTATGGTTAGGTTTGTAGGGAAAAAGACGCTCATGTGAAGCTGTTAGTTTCGCTTACATTTCAGCTCGGAAAGAAAAATCACAATCAAATTTGATTGAACGCCTTTTCTTTGTTGTATTTGATTGAACTGCAGTGTTCGAGATTAAAGCTCACGCGACGCCATTGATGATAATGAATGCATCGACGCAGTGCTCGACAACTGTCACCTTCCATTTAGGAATATTGTTCACGTGCGAATGAGAATCAAACAAACGAGCATATTAAGAAAAAGCATTAGCTCGCTGTCGCCGTGTTTGGTCCTTAGGGCCGATGCGCTGATGTGTGTTTACACGATTAGACACAAAATGACTGAAAATAAACACAGAGCGACCAAAAACATACAGATAAACGGCAACAAACGACGCAGAACCACCACAAAGAGATAAAGAATGATGAAAAAGTAGACTCTTTGAGACTCAAGTTCCAATGTAGACATGGTGGGGGGGAGTCCATTGTCCCATAATCCATTCGCATATCATTAACTCATCATCTTTCAGCGTTTGGTGAATATTTACCACCTCGTTGTCTTTCCATCCTTTCCTCCTCTGCTTCTTAGAAGTCCTCCTCCCGACTCCCAACAGCTCTCTTAAGGGCGAAGATGCTTTGAGAACAACTTTTATCTACACCAGGATCTCGTCTCTAATGTAAGGGAAAACGTAAAGAATTTTCCGAGTATTTCGTCAATAAAATGAACTCTTTGAACTATGAAGCTTCGTAAAATCCCATCCCCCGGTGTGAACTGTTCAACTATTCCGAAACAATCACCTACAATGTGCAACAATTTCACCGCTTCGCTGGAAAATTGCTGCTCTAATTTTTGATTTAGTTTCACCTTCTTACACGTTGCACAGAAATGAGTTATTGCTTTCTTTAAACTCATTTTATTTATTTATTTCCACAGTACTTGCAGTGTATTATATTCGCCGGTGGTTCAGCTTCTGCAGGACTTACTGTAAAATCATTAAACGGCTTCTGTTCCTGCCACTGCGAGTAAAGGGCTCAGGATGATGGAACTTGGAAAAAGGCTTTTTGGCACACGCACACTCACACACAACCACACGCACACGCACACAAGCAGATAAATAGCATGTCCCTGTATGGAGCGCGGGCAGTGCATTACCCCAGTTCTGCTATCGAACGAGGCCCATTAGTGTTAATCCATAGATCTAATCATGATCATGAAATAGAGCACTACTCCCATTCTGGGATCATCAGCCACACTCAAACTATGGCACATTTTCCTCATATTGCCCAGCAGAAAAAAAAACTAAAGTCATCCAGAGCTTGTTCCACTTTCCTGTTGGATTTAATTTATTGAACATGCAAACTAATAAAACGTCTGTAAACATAGTGGGAAAAACTCCCGAGAGGCTGTGAAAATGATGAACAATATCAGGGACAACACTGAAAACGGTCAAGCCCACTACATAAACAACACACATTTTATAAATGGAACAAAGTATATCACCATCCAATATATTTGCTACAAATAATAAACAGGAATACACTGTATAATAAGATGATATTGAAAATGGGACTAAAATAGCATGCAGAGGAAGGAAGATGAATGAATAGCGACTGGAAATGATAATCAAAATGAAATCCAACAGAAGACATATCTTGCTTGAGGGCGCTTCAATGCCATTTTTCTGAGGTAGAGGAGACACACACATGCACATCCAAACATCTCATTATATTTTATTTTTCCGTGCACTGGTACACAACGGCAGAAGGGCAGGGAGGCAAAACTGAGCAGAGTTTCAATAACACGGTGTGAGGGTGCTGTGTACAATTACTGCATCATTAAAATCAATAGAGAAACAATTGATCGCTGAAGAGCTTTGATCCAAGTGTGGGTTCTTCAATGATAAAAGAATTGAGGTCCCCTGGAATGCGTGATAATGGGACAGTACTTAATTAACATCATAATCCACAATTGGTTAAATTGATAACTGTCGACCTACATGTATGTATACAAAAGTACGATGCATGTAAGACAGCATGCTTAGACTCACACAACTATAAACACATGCATAGGGGCAGATGAAAAACACACCCACACACACACAGCCAAGCCTCCGCTTCGGTTCCAATTACTGCATCCACTCACCCCACAGCCCCTATTATACGCATACAGCGCACACCGTATCGTGTCAGATCGTATTATGTCACCGAACAACAATAGGTGACAGCAATCAATTCACAACATTCATTGTCAGAGGAAGTAATCATTCCACCCTCTCATTCATAAAAAAAAAGCCCACTCGCTGTTTCATGTCTCAACCAGTAATATCTCATTAGAGATTAATACAAATCAGCTCTTTTAATTAGCCATCCCGCCCACACAGTCGCTGATAACAGCCTGAGATCGTGCCCGTTGAACGCTGGCAACGATCTGTACTGTGTGTGTGTGTGTGTGTGTGTGTGTGTGTGTGTGTGTGTGTGTGTGTGTGTGTGTGTGTGTGTGTGTGTGTGAGTGCATGTTTGTTAGCTTCACTCCCAAATATAGCCTTCATTGCTGTTTCATTGGGGAAGTAAGAGGCATTGCATTATATCAACTTCGTGTGTGTGTGTGTGTGTGTGTGTGTGTGTGTGTGTGTGTGTTCTGCCCATGTCTGTACAGGCCTGTGCATTTATGCATGCGTTTACATCCAAACACTGCTATATATTTGTGCTTGCTGCATCATAACCTGAACCTTTAGGCACCTTTTTTGTTCATGGTTCACTTTGAAGACGACAGGAGGGTGTGTGTGTGTGTGTGTGTGTGTGTGTGTGTGTGTGTGCGTGCGTGTATTAGTGGGTGTCCATGTGAAAGAGTGTGATTGCTTCTCATTGCATGTCTTTGAGAGATAGCCATATCATAATCTGGTTTCTAAAGCATCACTTTCTGTGTTTACCCTGACGTCACTTTGATGAGTTTTTCCTTCAGGGCAAAAACATAAAAATATGTTAAAAAATCTACCACACCTGGATAAGTGCCAAAGCTCAGGGAAATAAGCAGCCGCTTAGAATCATCCATCTGAACACCTTTTAACAACAACTTCCTGATGAGTGACAACAGGCCAGGAAAATAACTTCCTTGCCTTGAGGCTACGCTGTCTGGCACATCCCAAAATTCATCAGACAGTTTTTACCAGGCACGCTAAAGAGGACCAGGGGAGTCCATGAGCAATCCATTCAAGAAATATGCACCGCATTAAATATGCATTTCTGTTCACAAGTTGACTCTGTTCTACAGCCCTTCGACCAATCATAGCTCAGTAACCATAACTTTAGGCTTGAGTTCACCTTGTTTTGTCATAATAAAAGATACATTAGCACGGTGTCGCGTTAGCATAATTAGCTATGTAGTCACTGTCGGTGACAAATGGGGAAATCGACGGTTGCGGGACAGAAATGCGATGTCTGCCTTTGTTTCCAAAATAACTATGCGTTTGGATGGCAAATATCCCGTCATTATCGTTTAGTAAACTGCAAACCGTATAAGGTATGTGCTGTAAAGGAAAGACGGCGTTTTGATATCCCTCCAAACAAACCGCGGTGCATCCTTTAGCCCACTGCACAAAGACGAGCTCCAAAGTCTCAAAAACATCCGACGCAAACTTTTTGTCTCGTGCTCTTGATTAGAAAGCTCAAAGCTGTTGTGTCATCAGTTCGATTTCCCCCAGTGCCACATTTGGGTCATCCGTTGCTGCTGATGCCGTCCATCAATCAAGGCTAGACGTGGCTAACGGCTAGCTAAGTGGTGCTCATTGAGCCGGGGTCCCGCTGTAATAGTTTCACCCAATGGGAAGCCATTCATCAGCACTGTCCTCAAGTAGCAGAGAGAGAGAGAGAGAGAGAGAGAGCGAGAGAGCACGGAGGGGAGGAGGAGGGCGATGAGGGACAGTGAAGCAGGAACCGCAGTCGCTCCAACACAAGGTTGAAGGGAGAGATGGATGGAGAGACAGATGAGGTGAGGGAGAGAGAGAGAGAAAGAAAGAACAGGTGATCGGATCTCTTGCATGTTTACTGGTTCAATAGTTTTTTCCATTCAG
This sequence comes from Cyclopterus lumpus, assembly GCF_009769545.1. Taxonomy (NCBI): domain Eukaryota; kingdom Metazoa; phylum Chordata; class Actinopteri; order Perciformes; family Cyclopteridae; genus Cyclopterus; species Cyclopterus lumpus. The sequence goes on from NC_046974.1 coordinate 7,418,686, forward strand.
CCATGGGTAACGCAGTTTCCAGCTGTTTGACACCAACACATGCGTGAACAGATATACTGGGCGGCATGCTACATCTAGCGTTCAGTATTTTCCACTCTGAGCGATGGGTGTGTTTGTGTGAGTGTCTGGAGTGCATTTGAGTCATAAACACAACATTAATAACAATGGGAAACAACATCTGTGTGTGAGACAAAAGGTTAAAGAAATGTACTAAATCTATGAGCATCACTGCAGGACACCTTTTAGTCACTTGCAAATAGCACAGTTTAGTTCTATACTTATATTAAATGAACACTTGTTGTTTAAAATAACATTTAAAGTCAACTTTAGAGAGATATATACAGGGTATATATATCTCTCGAAGGTGTAACAATAATATTCAGCACCTCTTCAATCACAGCGGAGGAAAATGTTTTCTGACTGTGGTCCTCGGCGCTTGCTTTGAGCGGTGAGGCTCGGAGCTCGTGTGTGTGAGTCCAACCAAACCGCCGGTGTCTCCTGGATCAAAGCGATCTCAGTTCACGTGCTTCAGTTTCCCGAACCTCTTACACGCGTGCATTGTGCTGCGTTTGCACCGTTGCCTTGTGCACTTTTAAGCTATATTTCTCTGCTACCCAGTTAACCTCAGTCTCTTGTTTGCCATCTCGATTGTACCTTCTTTAAGTGAAACATTTATCTCACCACCATGGGTTTAAAAAAAATAAAATAATAATAATGTTATGTCTCATCCAGACTTGTTGTATCAATGCAACGAGAACCTCTTACCCATGCACTGGGGTCAAGCGCTGATTACGCGTCACATTAGCAAAAACAAAACAGGAAGTATTTACTCTGCCGTCGCTGGCTTTACCCTCCTGACACAAGCCAAACTCACAAGCGCAAATCCACACGCACAAACTAACACAACCGACCACACAAGGGCAGAGCAATTACCGAGTAAATGGCACATTTAGTGTGACACACGGATCAGTGCTTTCCACTCCTGCTTTTCAGCCCGCTGTGCGTATGTGTGTGTGTGTGTGTGTGTGTGTGTGTGTGTGTGGTGCGTGCTCATGGTGTGTGTACGGCACACGCTAAAATGGGTAAGCACACAACCACTCGTCTGAATTTGACACGCCTCAATATGTGAGACTAAACATGGGTTTCAGTTTGAAGGTCATATTCAAAGCAAATCACTTTTGTTGATGCGGTGTTCAAAGCATTTACAGGAGACACCCCATGGGTAAAAACAATACCTACATTGTTGATTGACATTAAGATTACCATTATTGAATTTTTCTCAACGTTGTATGTCTTAATATAAAAATGAGGGATTGTTGTTTTGTTCTAATTTTCATACATTTCCAACAGAAATCTAAGCGTTGAAATAAACCGAGTTCAATATTTTAATCAAATTGTGTTGACAGATTAGAGTCAAATATATTAACAGAGGGAATTTGGATATTTTCTTTTTAGAACATTAATCAGAAACAACGGCTGTGAAACCAAAAAACAATGGCAATCAGGCAATGAATGATATATTACTTTTTTTTTTATTACATGTCATTTAGCTGACGCTTTTATCCAAAGTGACTTACAATCATACACACAGCTACAGGGAGCAATGCAGGGTTAAGTGTCTTGCTCAAGGACACATCGACTAGGGCGGGGATTGAACCGCAAACCACCTGATTGAAAGACGGGCATGCTAACCACTGACCCACAGTCGCCGTGCTCAATGAATGATATATGAACAAACTTCTAAATTACAAACCTTCAGCATGAAGCTGAAAAGTGTGGTGTATGAAAGTACCACTGAAGTGGAGACGGAAATACATTTTAAGGGAAAGCAGCCTTTGAAAGATTTGACTAATAGATATCGCCACGAAACAGTTGACTGCTCACAATTGGACAATTATTTTCATTGTTCTGAAGTTTTATGGTTAAATATGTAAATGAGGCATTGTTACATATCAGGCTTGGGCAAAGCGCCTGCGTATGTGCTCTCTCTTCCCTCCTGCCTTCCTTTCTCCTTTCTCTCTCCCTCCCTCGTTTCCTTTCCAGGTGCCAACCAGGTGATTGGTTTCTATGTGTGCAGGCCATTCATGCTGCTCCTCTGATTCCACTCACTGCAAGCTGGCCAATCAACAGAGTGGGGCCCAGAATAAGAGGAGGCAGCCTGAGGAGTTCACCCACTTCGTTGTTGTTCGCTGCCTGTTTGAGCTGTGTTGTTGGTAATGTGTTACGGTTTGTGGAGGGAGGTTGAGGAAGAGCTAAGATGAGCGAGTAAGGCCATGTTGTTTGTGTTTTTGTTCCAAGACTTTAGGAGAAATCTACACACTCAAACAGAAAAGGAACACAATAAAAACACCGAAATGTGTATTTTGGATGTTTTCTTTCCGTTAACCCTGAAATAAGACGTTGTGGAAGCAAAATAGACATGAAATATCAAAATTGACCGGAGTATAAAAAATCGACGCGCGTTTGCCTGGGTTGTCTCACTTGAATACGAAATAATACTTAGAACAATAAACCAAATCAAGAGCCATTTTAGCTTACTATCTGTACACTCAAGTGTGTAGACGACACACAAATCATACATATTAATTTGGTCTTTGCTGCAGAAACTTTCACTATGAAACTGATCTCCCTTTTCCAAATGGCAAGACGTCAAGTTTTGTTCATGTCCTCGGTGCAGAATAACCACAGACCCCTGCAGACGTCTCATGTAAACACACAAATACAAAAAGAAGGACCTAGAAGGGCCTTCAACAAGGCCATGCGTCATCTCACACTGATAGGCAACAGGGAAAAATGAGTTTTCATAATAATCAGGCCCGTAGTTTTTCATTGATCCTGCTCTACAAACAAACGGCTGACAGAGGGAGCCGTTGAAGAGACCGAAGTATAGACGCGTGAGCTTCAGCCCTTACCTCTCTGCTGTGGAGGTCGCCCGTCTCTGACACATCACCGCCAACGAACTGCTTCCCGGTGCCATTTCCTGTTTGATCTCCCACGCGACGAGGTTGCTGGGTTTCACTGCCAGGAAGTTGATGCCAGACTGGAACCACACCCTGCAGAGCGATGGATGAACAGAGAGTAGAGAAGAGAAAGCGAGGTTAGTCTCAAGTTCACACCAGCACACCGTGAACTAAAATCAAGGAGAGTTGTCCCAGTGAATGACAGTCGGGGTGGGTGGGGGGGGGGGGGGCTGGCGGGGGAATTCGCTTGAAATTGAATTTGGATTCGCTTGGAATTTCCCTGCCCCGATTTTCTGGCTGATTTTCTTTAATCCCTGTTATGTGACATAGCCTTTTGTATTAAATTGATTCACCCAGCATGGCGCTGCCTCCCACGGTATGTTTTGGTGGGAGAAGACAAAGGAGTGACAGGAGAAGCTCTTATGAAAGTTAACATTTGAGGAAGCAAGCGATGATGAATCGGGATGTATATGCTGGAGATTATATATATATAATACACAAAATGTGACTTTGCTGATGAGAAAGGCGACAATAAACAGCCAATTTATCTTTCTTTGACTTGTTCCTCTTCAGATACTCCTTTTTTCTCACCTTCACATATTCATTAAACCTCCTCACGTTTTGTCACGTCTCTAATCCTCTCCCTTTTCCAGTTTACTTTTTCTTCTCCCTTCATTTAGATTAAGGCCGTTCCAACGCCGCCTCTTCTTTTCCATCCAGGTTTTCCATTAATCTAGATTGATGTCTTCCTCCGCTTCTCTTGGCTTCAACTCTCCCTTTACTTCCATATTTGTTTTGGATTTCCGTGAGACGCAATACTCCTTCCCTTCTTACTCGTCTATCCTTCCCATCCAGATGTCATCCTTGCTTCTATTCCTCCAACCTCACCATTCCCTCGTCACTCCTTTATTTTCCTTACCAGGTCTCCTCTTTCATCTCTTTTCCTCACCTCCTCTTAAAGCTTCTCCTCTGCCTTTCATCCATCCCTCTGTGATTCCCTTCGCTACATTCCTCCCTCTCTTCCTTCCCTATATGCCTCACTTCATCCCTCCCTCTGCCCCTCCTCCACCCTTCAATTTCAAGGCATCCTATGGTTAATCTCTTTATTTTCTTTGTCTCCTCTCTTTCTCTAATCCGTCCCGGTGTGTTTTGTTTTATTTATCACTTTGACAAGACCCTCCCTCAGTTTATTAACGCACTTGCGCGCAAGCTTGTTTACTGCTCTTCTTATGAACACGCTCACAATAGTCTGGCAAACAACAAATAACAACACAGACTCAACTTTTTCCTGCACACAGAAGGGAAAAGTTGAAAAAAAAAAAAAACTGCCAATCCTCTTTTGTCTCCTTTCTCATTAATACTTTATTGTGTTTGTCTCTCTTTATGTCTTGCCAAAAACTGCCCGCAAATATGCCACGCCTGTCCCTCGACATGCTTTTCTGTACATATGTTTGTGAGTATGTATGTATGCACCTGTGTGTGTAAACAAGATGCTTTTCCTTTCTTTGGCGCAGAGGGAACGACCCTCTTGTTTCACTCTGAACAAAAATGTGCCTTGGTTTCATTTAAAGGAGGGGGGGGGGGATGTTCGCTTGTTGACCAATTGTGTGTCAACAAGCCATTGTACACATTGTTTGAGTCTAGTGTTCCCGAGCGAAATACCGTTAGTGTGTGTGTGCAGCATAAAAACAATGGGCGGTCCCGCTCTTTTATTATTTAACAGTTGAACGTTACATAAAATAATAATATTTTTTTTAAAACGTAGCAATTTGTTCTGCTTGCGGTCTTTTCTCTCCCTTTACCCCTCTCTCTTTCTGTCTCCTCTATCTTGCCCATACCTCACCCTCCTCTCCCTCTGTCTCCCATCCACTCGGTCCTCCTCCTCAAAACCCGAGCCATAATTTAAGATAATCCACTTCAAAGGAAATGTACTTCACCCAGACGGTGGCTAAGAAAAGTACATAAAGCAAAGCGAGTCGGGAGAAGAACAAAAATACAGAAGATATAAATGTGAATGACAGAGTGACGGAGAACAGAAACGTATGCCTGAACGGTTGTGGAAGAGACAAATCATGAATAAAACATACTCAATGGGGGGGGGGGGATAAATACAACTTCTCCAGCACTTCTCCGTCAAAGAGCACAAGTCGCATTCTTGTTCATTTAATATCAAATAATGCACTTTCTTGAGCAGCGGATAACATGTGAACATTCATATACGCAACACATTTAGAGATGCAGTACTACGCCGCAACCCAAAACTGTGACGCGAGTACATTTGCAACGTTCGCCCCAAAGCCACCACTATGACGGAAAGTAGAGGCCTGTCGGTGGACATCTTTTGAGACGCACTGCCAATGATCACAAGTGACATATTATCTGAAGGGTGACAACCAAACACTGCAACAAACGTGTCAAAACAGGCAGGAAATACTTATTTTCTGTGAGAAATTGTAGGGCGTTGGAATTAGATCAGAGTTGACGGAACAATAAATAGGAGACTGTCACAGAACCACATTTGTAGTTCCATCCAACGCTTCAGACACCCGGCCTTTTTCCTGACGAGCGACTTCCTGCGCTCAGTGTGACGTCGGTCGTTGCAAAGAACCTCAAGAGAATTATCATTTGACTCCCGTCGGCTATGTGGACCGTTTTAGTGTCTTTCAGCTATAATTGTTTGAGAAGCAGAGCCACTTTACTACGAGACACACTCACTTAACTACATGACACGCCCCCTGAGGCGACTTCCGGTATTAACATACTTATTCTTTTTTTGTGAACCTAACCAAACTTTGATTGTTTCATGTAGTGGGCAAGTTATTGATTTTGATTTCTTTAGGGCAAACATGCATATGATATTGTGGGTTCATTGGTGCTTTAATCATGGCAATAATCTGTCGATTAATAGTTTGTCAAGTTTGTAAGACCACAATAACATGAGGACATTTTGAAATAAACAGAATGTACTGTATAGTATGTAATCATTCTTTCTTTCGGTTTTATGATTTATTGACTGCAAATGCTAACATATTACCCTGCTCTTCCCTAAAGTCTAACATAATTTCTTTTTTTGCATTCAGTAACTCATTTTAGATCCCTGTAAATTCCCTTTAAAGTCTCATCTATAATTACCATCTCATTGTATGCCTCCCCAAAACAGTCAGTTTCCACCCATGCCGGTCCAAAATGTCAGCCCTTCCTCATTCCTTCCTTTTAGACATATGTCTGACTTTGTCATATGTAGGGTCTTGAGTCGTGGACAAACACGTGTTTTGTGAGGTCACAGTGACTTTGACCTTTCATCAAATACTGATCACTTCATCCTTCAGTCCAAATAGGCGTATGTGCCAAATTTTAAAGATATTCCCTCCAGGCGCTTCTGAGATATCACATTCAGGAAAATGGACCGGACTGAGAACCCCAAAAAACATGCTGTCGCTATGACGCAGGCATAAACAGGAAGTGAATCCATACTCGGAATGGGGCTTTCAATACAGAGTTAGTCTTCAGCTTTCAGTGGTTGTCAGTTCAACCCTAAAATTCAGAATGATGCTTGTGGGAAAAGGTTGATTGATTTTGTTCGCCTGGATGATGCACGTAATAACCACGCGCACACACACACACACACACATGTAAGACACAGCAACACTGTTTTCCCATGTTGCATCTGTCAGGACTTTGGTGTGCTAGTGTGTGTATGTGCATGTGTGTGTGTGTGTGTGTGTGTGTGTCTGTCAACAAGCAGGATGATGGACAAGGCTGCGTCCCTAAGCTGCTTCTGTCAGATCTGTGTACAGCAACAAAGCCTGACAAGTGTCTGTCTGTCTTTCTTTCCCTATCGGTCTGTATTTATAGGTAATGCAGAAAGACAAGCAACACTTCTCCCTGTTCTCTCTCTCTCTCTTTCACTTTGCCTCGTTGACCTTCCTAGATCTTCATCAGCATTTGGTTTATGTTTCAGGTCAATGAGTCTGTTCTAAATTGAACTTGGATGACTGATCTGCATCACGTGGTGTTTGATAAGCCTGAAGACACGGCACGTTGTTTAATGTTTCATACTGTATATTGGAGTCATAAAGCTAGCTCCCATGATCCCACCGGTCAAGTGTTTATGGTCACGGTAATTTACCGCCTACCACAGATAAAAGACTCTACATTTTGATTACAATGACTTACTGTTTTATTTTCTCTGATACAGTAGAGCAAATTGTACAGTGGCGTACTTGTGGAAGAAACAGTAGCTTGACAGTAGCTGTCAGTTGTCGCTATCTTGTTTTCTTCTGAACTCAAAAAAGTGCCTTGTCAAAGCGAGAATGTCAGCGTAATAGACTTAAAACGTTATTTACAGCAAGAACATTAACTGGCCGTCTATTCTTTCCTCGTTCCCGGGGTTACGCTCATACATTACACACACGTTAACATCTACAGTCTACTCCTGTTGGCCACGGAGTGGCTCACAGAGCGTTACCATTGATTTTATTTTCCTCTTTTTTTTTCTGGAGCAGTGCCTTGTTTATAGGCACTTCAACACTTGTTTTCCAAATGGAAAAATAAAGCGTATGCGGAGGGAAACGGCAATATGCCAAAAAGCTACAGTGCATTAAAGTGTCCCATTGCTCTTTTCAAATCCCAATTGTACGTTTAAAGGCTTCTGTCATTGTGATGATGTCTCTTTTTCTTACATGGAGTCATTTCTTATCTACCCAAGGGGGTTTCTTGACCCTTAACTGTGCAGATTATACTTCTACTGCATTTTGGCTCTTTTTCGCTCGATCTTTAGCTGCTGGATGATTACGTTAAGAGATGCTACACAAATAAGGCACAATTGTGAAATCAATTAAAGTAAAAAGTCACACATTTGAATGTTTTTTCAATGCCTACTTGAGTACAAGTACCCCACTTAACATTGACCAAATAGACAATCAACCAACATGTTTATTTACCTTATTATTTACCACCAAAGAAGAAACAAAGCTGACAAAATTGAGAGAACAATTGAATGAAGAAGCGGAACGAGATGAATGTAAATGAAGCTCTGCATATTCATAGTTCGGTCTTTATCTCCAGGAATAGTGATCCAGGAAAGCAAGCAACATGTGCAAGAAAAGGATAAATGATTGTTCTGCTAAAAGGGAGAATCACTTAAGTCTAATTCATTCCCTTTACACTTAGCCGTGTATACAGTACTTTACTCTTTCCACATTATTGACCTCGTTGGAAACCTTTAGTGCTCCCAATTCAAGGAGGTAAAGGAGAGTAGGTGTACGTTGTATCTCCCTCTGGTCTACACTTAGAACACTTCTAATCGTAATCACCATTACACAGCCACCCATCTCTGTCTTATGCAGGAGCTCTATCAGCACTGACGCAAGGTCAAGAAGACCTGTGAGTCACATGTATGGCGGTGTGCGTGAGTAAATCACGGCGGTGTTCGTGATAACGTGGGTTTCCTTGAGGAGCATCTGATGATAGAAGAACATATTTACACACAGCGGAGAGAGGGGGGGGGGGGGAGAGTTGGAAAGAAGGAGAAAGAAAGAGAGAGAGAGAGATAGAGGGGTAACAGGTAAATAGGGATGAGGGGGATAGGGAAGGCAAGGTGTGAAATAAAGACAGGGAGAGAAACTACAACCCCAGGAAAGACCGTTGAATCCACACCTACTTAGAGCTTAGAGTAGCAATCGTCACCGTTTTTCAGGACCAGTTGACCTTTCAGCATCACAGCGGGGGGAGCTGAAAGGTCAGCGGACTGACCATTTATCAGACCATTTTGAAATAGGAGATTGAATGGACAAAACTATCTTCAAGTATGGTGAAACCAGAAAGGGCCAAGCAAAACTAGGGCCTTGATTGATCTCTATAAATAGAGTTCAAGTGGTCACAACGGATAAAAGAAGGCCTGTGCTTTCCCCAATGGCAGCTCTCAAGCTTCACGAAGCACACAACAAAAGAAAATCAATTTGTGACCTTTTTTTTTTTTTTCATACCTGTGGCATGGCCTTGCCCCTAATTCATAAATTGAAGATCAAGTCTCAACGAAGTTGTCTGGATGTTTGTTTTCTCTTTTCACTCACATTTTTCACATCTTACACCATCTGCTGTTGGAAGAAACTGCATGGTCATGGTAATCAAACTAAAGTCAATGAGAAAATGTAGGTTCGCATTTTTTTGCAGAACCGTGTTTGTGCTACTATGGCCCAAAACTAGAACTGAAGTATGTACAGTCACGATGGGGATAAAGTCTTGAATCTAACAATGTCCTCTTAAAGTATTCAACTGTGGTCAAAGGAACAGTCTCAGGGCCTTTGGTTTTTTACAAGCATTCAATTTGTTAGATTTTTGTTCACCTCACCTCCCTAAAGCTACCAAGTTGAAAATAAAAAGTAGAAACCTATGGAATGAATGTTAATGCAAGAGTAGAAAAGAAACTATATCTTTTAAACAATCATTTTGCCTCAAGTGTGACCTTTTTCATTCTTTTTCATACTGTTATTTGAGGTTCTCAGTGGTCCATAGCTCTGAGCTTTGCACTCAGTTGGTTTTCTGTAAAGTTCAAGGAATTGAACATTTTTCCACAGTTCCATCAATTGCCGAGCTGCTCTGGGTGAAAGTGGCAAAATGCCTGAAACGCAAACGTTAAACTCAAAAGGCATTCTTCTCAAAACAAAAGAGCAGACCCCCGCCATACGCGATGTGTCAGAAAAACATTGCCGCATGTACAGCAGCAGATGTGTCTGAGAGACAAAAGTAAAAGAAGACATATTGTTCGTCTGAAGTTGTTGTTGGAACAGATGTGTTTCTAGGGGAAAGACGGGTTGGAAAGGATACTGTAAGAGGCACTGTAGAAGTGCAGCTTATCCTGCATCCAAACTGAACCAGCACGTCCAGGTGTCCTCAGTGGAAGCGGCCGAGCCAATGTCTGACAGTACAATGCATTAAAGCTGTCACCAGAAGGTAGAACACTCAGAAAGCAAACCTTTTTAGAGGATTCCTGCCGGTGCAGAAGCCAAAATAAGCGTCCCAATCTGTTCGTTAGGATGATTGTTAAATACAGATATTTTTTTTTGGCTGAGAGGAGGCAACATCTTTATTTAACGAGATAACACATGTAAAGTCTCATGTTTATCTTAACTTATATGTTGTCTACATGTTCTTTGTTGTTATCTGTTTTGCACTTTATTATTATTATTATTATTATTATTATTATTATTATTATCACTATTATCACTTTATGTTGGACAAGGGGAGAAACACAATTTCAGATCTTTGTATGTTTGCACATCCAAGAAATGACAAATAAAGCTGACTTTGACTTTGACTTTGATAACAATAAAGGAAAATATTATTTCCCTTTAAAAAAAATGAAACGTCACTCGCAACGTAAAGGACCAATGGCAGCGCAGACAGATGTTCAACAACAAACAAACACCTGCATATCCCTCAACACATTCTGGGAGAAAGCTGCCGTCATTGGACAACTGTCAAATCATTCAAATGTTGGTTTTTTTGGTGCTTTTCCTGCTTTTTGAGAGGCGGAGGCCAAACAATCTGTTGTTGTGATCGTAACACCGAGAAGAGACGGGTTTACTTTGCCTTCCCGACGAGTGACGAGCCGTCAACGGATCGAACAAGTCGAGAAAGTTCTTTTTTGAGGTCGAGGTCTTCACGAGTCGCAACGTTTGTGACGAGAAGTTCTCAAACCTGTGATGCATAATTCTCGGGCTATGAAAGGTTAATCCTGTTAAAATGTTAATGTTATAATTATTAAGTTAACGATGATAAATGGCATATACAGCTGTATGAAGAAAAGCATACGTTAATATGATGGAGATATTTTTGTGTTAATATTGCTGATGTTTTGCCTCGTGGGAGCAGGCGTCTTTTTTTCTTTTCAAAAACTTTTTGTCATACTTTAAACATCTTGCAATTATGGCGATTTTATTCCGAGACCTTGAGTGTATGTGTTTTTTGAAGATGGAGTGATGGACAGACTGGAAGGCAAAGGGTTTCAGATTGTTAGAATGAACAGGTGGGGAGGTGTTTTTTTAAGATATGATGTGACAGATGGGAAGCACCAACAACAAACTGTTGTTAGACATTTGAAAGAAGGATGTAAAAGAGCCCCGTTATGTTGGTCACAGGTCAAATGTGTCCCACTGTGAGAACATCTGTTATACCCAGAATCTTTTTCCCTGTCACTTAACTTTGGATGCATGTCCCACTTTTATTCACTTCCTTTGTTGTCTTTTCATCCTTCTGCCCAATTTTAAATTGGCTTTTTTGTTATCTTCTAAAAAGCCAGCTTTCCTTTTCTCATATTTCTTTCTTCCAGTAAAATGTCCATTTTCTCCTCTAACACAAACGGAATATCGTGCTTAAAAACCTTTTCTGATGCCTCTTTCTGGAGCAGCTGCACCTACCATAACTGACGATTGGCATGCAACAAACACAACTCGTTTATTCCTTTATACCTTGGTTGAGTCTGCCCTCACAAAAAAAAAAAAAAAAAAAAACAGCTTTTGTTATGTGTTCAAATGCCTGATTACAAACTTGTTTACGTTCACCTCGCAAGGACAGCTAGCGGACATGTGAATCGTAACCCTTGTCCGCGTTGAACAAAGGCCAAATCGCCACAACGATTCTGAGGGAGAAGGTCATGCAGCATGAACGCAGGTGGGGTTGACGCAGGAGCCTTTTAACCGTGACGTCACTCTCTCCATAGCCTTTCCATAGTAGTTGCAACTGAACCAAGACAAACCATTACTATAGGAAATGCTCATTTGTTTCATATTGTAAAGCATGCCATCAGATCAGAAAACACCAACGCATACAAGTGCCAAATAAGACGTAATATGTTTTGTTTTCACACTTTGCACAAGGAGAGAAATGGTTGTATCGATATCGCAAAAGTTGAGTAGAAACGGGCTTTTAAGCATGATCAAAAGACACAAGTTCAGGGCCGAATTATCCACGATTCACTCCCTCATTCAGTGGAGAAATCTGGTGTCAGCTAGCGGTGATGCCGTGCACTGGTAAACGTTCTCGCCCTTGAGGCTAATGTTAGCTAGCATTATGCTGTTGATAGATATTACAACTGACAGCTAAAATCTCACCTCTAGTTCTCACTGAAGAATAGACGACCCAATAGTCTCTCAAAATATTTTTTTCATCCACTCGTTCTGCTTTTCTTGTTTCTCCAGGCAAGTGGATCTCAACCTTTTTTTAGTGATGTTACGCCATAACCAGCACACACAATTTGGGGTTGAAGAGAAAATGTAATACACAGCGCTGTGCCATCAGTGTCTGATTTAATATACAATATATACAATTCAATTTATGAACTAACACTTATATATTTGATTGAATATTTATTAAATAATATTTTTTTAAAGGATTTTTGAATTGATGCTAATTTTAAATATATATATTTTTTAATCTAACGTACCTCCTGGAGTGCCTTTACTTAACCCCAGGGGTACACACACCCCAAGATTTAGTTAAAGTCTCACTATTTCAGCTGTTTACTGCAGACTGATCAAAATGGACCACTGTAGGTAACACCGACATAAATATTTACAATTGTATTTGCATAATCCAACTATTTTCAGTTAGCTCATTCGATTTTGTCTGACAACAAAATCAAGCTTTTCTGATAAAAAGTAAGCGTCCATCCCCAAACTACCAATCCACTGGACCACACACACACACACACACATGCACGCGCACACACACACACACACACACACACACTAAACAACTGCTGTCCCTCTCCACAGACACTCTTGAGCAGCTGGCTCCCCCAGTTATGTAACTCCACTGCAAAATGACTATTGTAATAATGATGAAATGCTGGATATGTGTGCCAGTGTCTGTTTGTTTGATTCAGCGTACAGTACATTAGGTGAACATGTGAAGTCCCTCACACTGCATGCCTCTTTGCTCAATGCATGGGAACAAGCGACAAGCCTTTGTTCACATATGTGGGCCCCTCGTGTGTGTTAATTATGAATGAGTGAAGAAAATGCCTTCAGTTGCCTTCTGCTCCAGACCTGGTCTTTGTTTTGCACCACTGAACAGGCCTCTGCACCACCAGCCCTGCAGGGGCAGCCATTATAAAAGCCCCTACGCATGCATCCATCCTACATCTGTCCAGCATGGTACTAAAGATCATAATCTGCAGGAGTTTGTTCTGGATGATCGTCATAGAGCCAGCTGCTGAGACTTCACCACTAGTTTTCTGACTAATACTCTCCAAAGGGGAACACGATTCATTCATTCTTTAATTCCAATGTGTAGTATCAGCTCCATATTCATTATGCTGCATGCACCATATAAGCTGCATGGCCCAGGACACAATATTATGCCGAGAAAGTCGTGGATATGATGCCGGTGAGGAGTATGACAATTAAGACGATGATTTTCTGTCCGGTGAAAGTTGTGGAAGCCAATCCAGCTTTAGTACAGTAACTCCTAACAATTGTCCCAAGGCAGCTGTCAAACACAGCTGTGGAGGAGTAAGATAAAAACTACTGACCATGCCTAAATTATAACTTAATTAGAGTTGCAGTGAAGCGTTGACATATGTATTCCTTACGCATTCTGTGACAATATGACCAGGTTACCAAATGAAGTGCCAGTCAGGTTGAAGGCTTTTTTGTATTTTTTATTATTAAGCATCGTCAACGAAACACCTTTTTTTCAACCAACTTGTTAAAAAAAAAAGGTTGTGAATACAGAGTGAACTCGAGTGAATGGCGTTGAGGTATGACGAGATTTCAGATTTGCCTGCAGGCCATTCTGAGTGGAGTTGGCATCTGTTTGCCCACACACGTATGGGTTTCCTCCATGTGCTCTGGTTTCTTTCCACAATCCACACACATGAAAGTTAGTTAACTCAGAATCATTGGAGTGTTAGCCATGTGATAGAATGGAATCCTATTCACCCAGCGCAAGGTGGCATTGGCCACAGCCTCCCACGACTTTTAACAGAAAGGAACATGTAATGAATGAATGAATAGGTGGATGGATTGGAGAGATATGTGGATGGAGGCAACGCTTTCAAACATTGCCACGTAGAATGCACAGGTTAACAACTAAATGTGACTTCGGGGCACTGCCGTGAAAATGAAAGTCATTGACATGAACTGTAGTTGTTTGTGTTTCATAAATGATTACTCTTGACGTACCTTAATGAAAGTCTGAGTCATCACGCAGTGCTATATTAGTGCAGGTACAGTCATTCCTTCTTGCATGTTTTACAGCTGTCGCACAAAGGCTCTTATCGTGTTACCAAACTAACACCAACCTGTGACCCACCCTCCCTTCGTAGTCTCAATCTCTCCTCGCGTTTGGAAGCAGGACGGCGATAATGTAATCTGCAAAGCTTGATGTTTGGTTCCTGTTTGGTTCCTGGATCCCTTTCAAATGAAAACCCTCACACACAAAATCAAACCGCCCACTCTACTTCCCACCACACACGGGATTAGAACGACATATTTCTCTGTAAACAAAGACACAGACAATGGTGGTGGGTTGTTGGCTGTGGTAGCAGCTCCGAGCTAGTCCTCTGGGCTAAGGTACCAGATTAGCAGTGTAGCAACTACAGATCACTTTCAGCAGGCAGAGAGCGGAACGCTAACGGAGGACTTTTACCTTTTACTTTTAACCAGAATGAAAATAAATCCCTTGCAATTCACTTGGTACTTTATTGCTACATATTAATTAATATGATGTGGTTTGTTTGTTTGTATTGTTTTCCAGTATCAGGGCTATTTGGATTTGGAGGGGGATGACAGCTAGCGTATTGCTGACACCCTTGTGTTGTTTCTATTTGTTTGAATACTTTGTACTTTCTTAACTTAGATTAAGGTTATTTGGAAACATTTCAGGGTAATCTGCTGGTATAGACTGGTGTTGAAAAAGCAGTGCGGGCGCATTTGGCTGGAATAAGTGGAAGAGTCAGAATGTGGCCTCACTGGGTCGGCAGCCATAGCCAAAGACCACAGGAGTCCGAGTCACTGCTGCTCTGACAAAGTGGCGAGATTGCCTCTCCAGTCAGCTTCGGTATTCAAGGTTCAGAGGTAAAAAAAAAAGTTTTTCGTCACAATAGACGAAACCGAAAGGAGAGAATAAGAAAAGAAAGAAAGAGGAAAACCAGAAGCCACAATGAAACCAGCTGCTAGTCAATAACATCGGAATGAGTCCAATTCTTGGCTACGTATGTAATTTTCCCTCAAATGGATTTTTCATTTCTTCTGATTCTCCCTGGGTCGAGAACAGAAGCACGTGGAGAAAGCTTCTCTACACCTTTGCTTGTGTTAATGGGAAATGCAGCTCAGTCACGACAGTCCTACTTACTGTACAGAACAGCAGCTGTGTTTCGGCTCTAATTAATGTTTGTAACAATGCATTATGCCGTAAGAACTCGTAATGAAATAATTACAGTTATCGTAAATGTTACCAGATATGTTATTATTTCACGCTCGCCGAACGCCGAAGAAAGATTCTGCCTTTTCTTCTTTGTAGCGTAGATGTGTCGACACAACAATCTGTCACTGAAACTTAAAGCTCGCAGAGAGGAACTTTAGCGAGTCCGTCGTGAACGAGAGACCAAGAAAGTTTGACCAATATAGGCTCCTTTAAAATTGCAATAAAGCTCTACGTGACAGAAAGATAAAAATGAGTCCAAGACTTCAGACTTTCATTCATTAAGAGAGGAAGAGATCCAAAAGTACATCCTCCCCTCAAAGGGAGGAGATGACAATGGGAGATTGTATGAGTGTGTGATTTGATTGGTGTTTATCAACCATAGCATCCCATTGGAGTTTGAGTCAAGTCTATGAATCACACACACACACACACACAATAATCTTGTCTGACTCTAAGCTGACTGGCTAACTTGCACATACACATGTATACAGTACGCTGACATCCACTAAGTACATTACTGCAAGTCCTCCTGACTGTGCCCATTGTGTGCTGCCAGTGTTGTGATATGGCGAGCAGAGCAGGAAACGGACCGGCTACATTGAGAATAAAACACATTATCTGTATCTATATATATCATTTATATTTTGTCTCCTCTGTATTGTCAAGAGAAAATAAAGAGAGACACATAACCTTCATGTGGTGATGAAGTTGCAAATAGGAAGAGCTTTGGTTTCTTTTTTTCAGAGCACTTCAGACTTCAACATTCAATATGTTCACCACCAACGAGCGAAGCATTTTCAAAACCTCGCTGCCAGAAAATCAAAAGCCACGTTCTCTTGTGAAAAGGAGAATCTGTTTCGAGTCAGTCTTTGTATATTCTTTCAGTTCGTGAATGTCAGAATGTCCTTGCTCAACAAGGAAGTTTTGCAAACAGTCAAAGACGGTTATTAATAATAATAATAATGCATTTAATTTATATAGCGCTTTTCATAATACTCAAAGACACTTCACATAATTAAAACATCCTAAAAGCTAAAAATAAATAAATAAGAATAGCTAAAATACAGGTAAAACAAATAAATAGGGACTTTGAGTTGCTCGGACCCTGATAAGAAAACAAAAAAAACAACAAAAAAAACAATCACACATTAAAAGCAGTTCTGAACAGGTGGGTTTTGATTTGCGATTTGAATGAGGAAAGATTCCAAATTGTGTGTAAAGATTATATATTGCACTTAAATAATATATTCCAGATTTCATTGTAATTGTTTGGATTATGTCAACCCAGTGTTGCTAGACTCTATATTCAATACATCAAGTCTCTGCTAACAGATCATTTCATTTGTATTGGTGTTGCATGTACGATTAAGATATCATTATTGCGTTAAACATGAGAGCAGTTAATGTGCAAAGAAATTTATGAAGATGTTTTTTGGACAAAACTGCTCTGGGGACTCGCTGAGAGGAACTGCCCACTCAGAGAGCTCCCCAGAGAACTATACATGCCTTTAAGTTTTTTATGTTTGCATTCACACCACGAATAGGAACAGGTATTTTCTTTAAATGGCCGCTGCTGCTGCTGCTTTGGCTCATGTGTTTGACGAATCACCGTACACTCCTCTTGTGCTGGAGGAGTAAATAGGAGCTGAATAAAGTCCATCAAAACCGCATTCAAAGAACCACGATACTTCCAAGTTCTTGTCATGTGGACACGATAAAAAAGTGTTTTTTTTAAGAACAATGAAAAAGATCCTCCGACTTATTTAATGCCGGCATTCCAAAGCACTGGCAAAATTAATCACAGACATTAGAGAAAGACGTCAAGACTTCGGAGGCGTAACATGCTGTGTGACAAACAAGGAAGAAATTATAGGGAAGGAAAGATAGAAGAAGACAGGGAGAGGAAGAAGTGACAAAGAGATGAATTAGGAGAGAAAAGGATATGACAGGACAGACACGATGACCTTTAAGAGCGGAGGAGAAATGGATAAACACTTCACACGCCGTTGGTGTGTGTTCTACTGCTTGGGGTTTGCCCGGTGTGTGTGTGTGTGTGTGGCTCTGCTTCGGTGTGTGTGTGTGTGTGTGTGTGTTTGACAGACGTCTCTGTCCCATCCTGTCTGTCTTTTGGTCCAGGTGCTGCAGTGTGATAACGGCTCCGCCTCTCTCCTCTCCTCCCCTCCTGGCCTGACTAAGTCCACTAATTCCACGCGCCGCCGCCGGTAAAAAGCTTGTTTCCGCTTCGAGAGTCAACTCTTTGGAACTCATTCAACAACAAAAAAAAAAAAAACACGCAGCGTAGACTTGAAGGAGCTCATTCAATGAGACTCTCTCTGAATGTATTCGCCACGGCTGACTCATCCCCGCACTGGAATATGGAGTTAACATCAAGACGACAAATAGAGGCGGTGGAAGCCTAACGGTGAACGAACTGAGCGGCTCGCCCGGAGGGGGTCACGTGCGCTTGATGACTCTGCGGAGGACAATCTGTGCAGAGGAGAGTGAGTCCCTTCTCCCTAAATGTGATGCTGAGGCGCCAGGTCTGCCAGCCGCAAAGTAGCAGAGGACTGATGTCGTACGGAGCGTGTCCCAGGTGGAGATGTTTGGAAGCAAATGAGTGTGAAAAATAAAATAAAATGCTGCTGAAGTATTTGCTCAGCATATTTTGTTGAGTGAATAAAGTTGAGGGAAACATGTATTTGAGGCAAAGAAACACTGTCAGCGTTTGATCCAAAGTGTAAAAATGGCCAGAACGAGACAAACCTTCAGACCAATTAATGTGCTATTAATAAAACAAAGGTGTCCCGATTGACAAATAAAACTGTCCACTTTTATCCCCGTGAGTTCACAATCGACTGGCTGGGTTAAAGGTACATCTTTTGGTTTGCCACCAGTCCAAATAGCAACACAATTGAACTTGGATTTTTATGCATAAAAAAAAAACTATTACACTGCAGCTTTCTGCGTTTTCCTGACTGCTGGCCACGAGTAGGGTCTTTATTTGGAAATGTAAATTTTTTTCAGAAAGCAATAAATGTAAAGTTTGAAATGTCATACAATGTAATGAGGTGAAGGCATTGCAAATAAACATCTGCAGTGATGTCAAACTGTACTGAAAAGAGAAGAAGAAAAAAACTGCCATCGTGAACTGGCCTTTAGGATTACGATTATGGACGGCATTTATATAATGCTTTCATCCAAAGCACTTTACATTTTGACATTCACTTATTCTCGCACACGCATGCACACACGCACACACACACACTGATTGTGTCAGAGCTACCATGCAAGGTAATGGCTCAACCATGAACAACGAGGCATCGGTGTCTTGCTCAAGGAGCCACAGCCACCCGTGGCGGGGGGTGAGTTCAACGACGGTTGGTTAAGGTTTAGGAAATACACGCGCTCAGAGGAAAGGATGAATGGGTGCCTGTATGACTCACCAGAAATATACAAATCAATTCCAAAAAAAGCACCTGCTGAACCTTTATAAGTCACCAGAGAGCCCTCACTGTTCACAAACTGCATGTCAAGCTGCCACAACCTATCTCCTGTCCGTTTTGTTCTCTCAGTGGTCTTCAATCAGCAGGCTCACTCACTCCCCCTCACCGCCCCCTCGGTTTGCCATGATGGATAGAGCCTGGTCTTATCCTCCTCCTCTCCTCCCCTGTCCCCTGTCAATAGCAGAGGTTTCTGGTGAGGAGAGGTGGGAAGAGAAGTGAGAAAAGCGTGAGTGAAGAAAAAAGGAATAGAAAGGTGTACACGAAAGATAAAGCAGGGAGGAGGAGTTGTCGAATAATCTTTTTTGTTGTTTTCCATTTGTTCACCGGTTGCTGTATTTTTTTATTTTTTTTTTGGGGCTGTGTTTTGTTGAAAATGAAGGTGTAGTAATTGATAACCATCATCTCTGGATGCTGAGACTTCAAAATAAACATTAAAAGCAGCATGTGTACTAAGTTAGATATATGAGGGTTATGCTCAGTTGCCTCCTGTTTTCAATTCAAACTTTAGGGTGTTCATGTGAGCATGAACAAGGACCTCAGAATGAAAGAGATCACAATTATATAAACAGATTAGGATGCACATGTTACATATCTGACAAAAAGACAAGTACTGTAATGAAACGCTGACTTTTGGTTTCACACTGGACAAGAATGCTCTGTTATTGCTTTACCCATCCTTTGGGCCCAGTCCTCCTCCCTACGTGGACTTTGTTGCTCCTTATCCTACAGATCTGAGATTATAAAATCGCCGTAGATGGGTTTACATTGGAGTTACTTTAAAAGCAGAGCGTGTCTCATTCAGGTGCTGAAGCCTCGTGCGTCGGTATCAGAAGCCTTGACAAAACAACGGGGACCCCCGTGGGAATGAGGCCGGGTGGAATCCATCCTCTTGTAAAGAGATCCCTACCAGCCCCACTCCAGTGTAAGAGAAGGGGTTACTGTGAGGAATCAGCTGTCTGAGTTAGCCAAACCACATGGGTATTGTTCAAATTCTGTCTTTCGGGTACGCAATTATTGAGTTGTCTTGACTTCCATCTTTCCTGCCTCAACTTATTACATTGAATTCCTTTCAACAACGCCTCCTCTTTCCTCTCATCCTCCTCCACTTCCTTCCCCGTGTTTCTATCACGTTGTGCCTCCTCTGCAGCGCCTACCTGCGTCTCTCCATCTCTCATCCGTCTGAGGCTCTTCTGTCACCCCCGCGTTGAATGCTATAGGTGTCACTCTCATCCCTTCCCGGTTTTCTGTGGCTAATGGTTGTCTGATTACGGCTGCTGGAATACCCACGAAACAAGGTTGCCTGTATCTCTGACTGTGTCTAACTGGTTGAACGGATTGTTTGTTAGATAACCTCCTGGTTGACTGGTGAGATGGATATGGATAAGGTGTTTGTTTGGATGACTGCATGGCTGACAAACTGACTGACGGCGGGGCCCGGGAAGCTGATGACTGGACAGCTGTCTATCTGTCTGGCTCGCTGCATGTGTGCATCTACAGGATGGCTGACTAAACACGTGTGTGTGGTGTGTGGCGTGTGTGTGTGTGTGTGTGTGTGTGTGTATCCATCCCACTGCATCTGTTGCTTTTCTGTCCATCAGCATCCTGGTGCCACTACTTCTACATTCCTTCCTCAACTTCCTGCTTTATTTTAAAAATGTGTGCGCGTGCCCGTGCATGCAGTGTCTTGCTGTTGCTGTGTTGTCTTCTCCTCCTCTCCTAACCATTGGAGTCCATCGGTATCTGTAGATATGTTGGCGACGGGTCTCCACTCATGCCGCCCACTACTGCTCATCCTATGACAGCTTCTGGGAACACACACACAGGCACACACACTCACGCAGCAGGTTATGGCATCATACCCTGTTGTTTATTTCGTAAAGCACCGCTGGGATCCTGGCAGCTTAGCTTCACCTATCTGCTGACGCTGACATTGCATGTGAAAAAAAAGAAGAAAAAAAAAAAAAGAGAGTGTGGGGTGCCGTGTGTGGAAGTGAGTTTGTGTCTCTGCATGTTTGCTGTCAATCACACATCAGTAACACATCCGCAGTACTGACAGGCGTCCTGGAAGTCTGTCCTGTTTACACTCAAACTGCCTCAACTGCAATGTGAGTACAAAGTGGAAACTATTAGAGAAGTATCAGGCAATTATAGAATAACACAATCAGCGTATATTGCAAGTCAAACTTTTCACAAGCCTGTAAAGTTACCAAGCTATCAATTGGAGATCTTTTTTTCTTTTTCAAATGGTCTGAACTTCTGAATTTGTAATTTGTTAAACTGCTAAAAAAGACGTATGAATCAACCACTGTGGCTATTGAACAAGCCGGTTAAATAAAACCCCTAAATAATAAGATTATAATTAGATTCCTACATTTATTTATTTTTTTCTGATGACATACGTGTTTGGTTTTATAGAAAAGTTACCAGCAAGAAAGATCGTGGAGTAGCTCAGCCACTTTAGTATAACTATTGTCACCTCAACCAATAAAACTGCCCTCCTCCAGCACCTGCACCTGAGTCAGCTGTAAAACGTGAACGCCACCTGCTGCTATTTGAGAGTTCGTAACAACTAGTTCGTAAGAGAGTAGGAAAGTCAAAACAGAAAAGTGCAGTTTCTGCAACTCCCAAGTGAAAAGAATTCATAGAAATCTTCAAAAAATGAATTAACACAAAGGAGGAGTCATGAGTGAGAGATTTTAAGTTGGTTGTTATTTTTTTACTGCTAATAAAACAAACACATTGCGTAATAATCAGCAGTATAATATTCAGCAATGAGCATTTTGATATTGTGTCTCTCTGATAAACACAGCAAGTATTCCCTCTGTTCACGGATCATTTAAGCTTCAACATCTGCCCGCTGCTATCAGTGGGTTTTTATTAAGCAGATTCTGTGGCGCCCGTGAAGCATTTTACGCTGACAGTTGTTCGTTTCGGAATGAACAGGAAGAGCTGGGGAGCTTTCTGAAACCCACTGTCATTTCAGCCTCACATACAAACAAAACCGCGTGACCAAAATAGGACAATAAATATTGGAATTACTTTATTACTCTAAGTCATTTCAATGCCTTTGACAGTATTGACGTTTTGCATCATTTTGTCTCCCTCCTCTTCTACCTTACGAGCTGTCCCCTGGAAAACTCATTACACAGACCAGTCTCTGCGATCCAATCTGCCTCTGTTGCTTTCTCCATTCTCCACTGGAATCGTCCTGTTCCTCCCTCCCTCCCTCCCTCCATCCCTCCCTCCATCCATCCCTCCCACATGCCACCTCATTATGCAGACCAACTCTCCCTCTGTCTCTCTTATCACTCTCCACTGGAGTGCTCATTACTGTCTCTCTGTCCCTCACTTCTCTTCTTCTCTCACTCTCTTCCTTTATATCTTAATCTCTGTCTGATAAAAGACAAATACACACACACACACACGCGCACGCACACACGCACACAGCACAGCAATTTCTGGTCTTGGTTATACAAAAATGCCAACAGGATACTAGATAGCGTATGAATTCATTTGTATGTGTGAGACTTACTCTGAATTTTGAAATGGACTCAAATGATTTGTATATGTCTCTGTATGTGTGCACACGTGGCATGAAAGGGAGACTGCGCAGCTTTTGAAAGAAGAAATAAACTTTTACAAATGTGTTTTTTTTCTGCTAAAGCCTTTCTTGGTCCAGCATGACCAGTAGCTTATGGTGGGGAATGTAAAATGGACTGTAGCTAGATATTGCTCTGCTTTTTTTATTGATGACAATTGGGCTACTTATAGGTTTTAGCATTCATTAACATCCTGTAATTGCAAATCATGGCGATAATGGTCGCTGTCCATCTGATTTTAGATTTTAGATCAACCATTTTTACATTCATTACACTCATCAAGGGTGGTGATGTTTTATTATCAAGAAGGGGGGAGATGTTTCAGGAAAACCCAAGATGGATCGTGGAGGTCCATTGATACATTCTGTCATATTCATGTAATGTGTTTATGTAACTCTGTAATGCTGTTCATCTGTGCACATGACATCTATTGCTTCTGCCCATCCGGGGAGAGGGATCCTCCTCTGTTGCTCTCCTGAAGGTGTCTTCCCTTTATTCCCTGTGAAAGGTTATTTTTGGGGAGTTTTTCCTGATCCGATGTGAGGTCCTGGGACAGGGATGTCGTATGTGTACAGATTGTAAAGCCCTCTGAGGCTAACTTGCAATTTGTGATATTGGGCTATACAAAATAAACTGAATTGAATCGAAGATGATAATTCTGGCTCCTTGCTTGAGGGTTGACCTTGAGGGTTGACCTTGAGGGTTGACCTTAGAAGGCACCTGAAGTCCTGAAACCCCCACCGGTGAGACGGCGTCCTCTCATCTCAAACGGTGATTTCAAAGACTCTGCTTCAGAACTCTTTTTGGTGTGAGCTCTCTGACCTGAAGCAATCATATCACATTATTATCTCAGGCCTTTACTTCACGCTGGCACAGATCAAGCATGTAGTGACTTTGCATCAGCCAAGCAGCAAATTCATTGGCCTCAAGGTGACTTTTTTTCTTTTACTACCTACTGTTTTCCCTCTTAATTTGGAAATGTTGTGGCTCCCCATTATATCGTTTGCTCTGAAATATACATGAGGTGAAACCAGAAGCAATATGCACCACTGTGTCCAATGCTACACAGAACAGTGGCACCGATTGTCAAAGGACCTTCATACATTTATCATTTATTTTTATTTTGTAACCCCGCAGAGATATATTTTGCTGAATATCATACATTGTGTACTTAGCGCTGTGAAAAGCAGTAAAAGTAATGTCTTTAATTGCACAATGGGAGACATTTGCTTTGTTGACAAAACAATATCACATAATCCTCAACAGCAGATGGAGTTTGCCAGTTCTCATGGAATCAAAGCTGTAACCTTTTTTTCGGGGCACTTTAACCAAAGCTATGTGCGTGGATAGACAACCACGGAGGTAAGTGACAAATATATGGCTTTTGGCTTTTGGGTGTCTCAAATTGCTTCCTAACAACTTGAACCAATTTGTAGGAATTATATTGCAATAGAAAAACAATTAACAAACAAGCACATGAGTCCAATCAAGTCTCAGACAGAAGACTGTGAATTTGGTGGTCCTCAAAACGCAGTTTTTGGACCAGTGAGGACTAAGGCTACGTTTTAGTTTTAAAACTCAGAATGATTTCTGTCCACAAGGCAAACCTTTGAAAAACGACCCATCATGTGACCATTCACGTACACTGGGCATGCGCGTGACGGTGTAAACAGGAAGCAGATTGCAGAATTTAACTGCACAACAACTGCAAGTACAGACAACCAAGCAAGTATTGGAATCCGTCATCCGTGTTGAAATGAATCACTGGTAGACCTGGCTGTTGGTTTTCTTCCAGAAAAAAAAGGTCATGTGATAGGGGCGTGACCAATCAGGGAAGGGCACGTCGTGACTGCTAAGAGCCGATCAAGTGACGACCGCGGGTGTCGAAGTCATTGTTTCCAAACTTATCCGTTAACGCCCGTCCACACAGGACGTGACCCTGGAGTTTTCAAACGTCTCTGGTGCTCCAAACTCTGGCATTTTAGAATAATAAACGTAGCTGTGTGTGTGTGTGCGTGTATGTGTGTGTGTGCGTGTGTGTGTGTGTGTGTGCGTGTGTGTAAGGTATCTCTTTGTGGATCGTGTTCCATGGGTGGATAAAGATGAGTCCTTCCACGAGGATGTGCGGCAGCTAATCACACGATGACTACTTTAATTAATTAGCTGACTGTACAGCACACATAATACATGATAACGAGGAAGACATGTGGGGGAAAGAGAGGGAGACAAATAGAATTATGAGAAGGGTGGGCACAGTGATAATAAGACCAAGGGAGAAGGGAAGACCAACAGTCAGTAACCGATGTACTATAGATGGAGAAATAAAGGAGATGTATACTGCTTCCCCTTTTCTGTTGCTCTCGCACCCACTCCTTTTCCCCTTTCTCTTCGTTTTCTTTCCATCTCACAATGTTCTTCTTTTTTCTCTCTTTCTCTCGAAGGGATTCAGGTACTTGCAGACAAATCGCTCCGGAGGCTCAGGAGCTCCGGGCAATGTTCTTATGGAGAAGCCACCGTTTACGCATTGGCATGCGCACATTCTTTTGTTTTTCTGTATACTAACATGGCTCTGTGCAATTTGCATGTTCTTGAGATACGTGTGTGTGTGTGTGTGTGTGTGTGTTTTGCCATGTGGATTTCCTCTATAGGGATTGGAATATATAACAGAATTGTGACTATACCTTCAGAAGCACAGAACAAGGAGGGGATCAAACGAGATTTCACACACTACTTTGAAAGACTTGCATTGTGTGTGTGTGTGTGTGTGTGTGTGTGTGTGTGTGTGTGTGTGTGTGTGTGTGTGTGTGTGTGTGTGAGAGAGTGTGTGTGTGTTCGTACGTGTGCCAACTGGAATATATTTTGTTAAGTCCTGTTAAGATTAAAATAGAGGGGTTTTACTGGGAGAATAAAGGCTGGTAGAAAATAGACATGAGATTCTTTTGTTTTCCAAAAAGCAGCTCAACCAACAAAGGTGTTAAACATCCAGTCATAATTGTATATGTATGTCCTACTCATGGCCCAAACTGGTGGAAATGTTATGTTCCCTCTTCTATACAGTGTATCACATCGTGAAATTGTCTTAAACATTCCTAAAACAATAATAGAGCAAGCATCCTGTGCAGTACAGGTTCCATAGAACAAGACGTTAGGGAAGACAAAAAGCTAGAGCTCAAAATAAAAAAAGGAGGACGAAGGGGAGACAAGGAAACACAAAAAAAAAAAGAAAAGGAAATTTTCCCATGAATAATAGCCCATTCATCAATGCTAATTTGCTAGGCTAATGTTCTCACTGAACTTAATGGGGAGATTAACCAGGCAAATTAGCACTGATAAACGAGCAAACGCTACCCACAGTGGTCAATCATGGAGCCAGCCATGAATTCATACCCAACCCCAGCAATGGAAAAGCATCTGCTCTAATTGAGATTTCATTTCAAGTTCAACAATTAACTTCCCCTCATGGCCACGCTGCCTTCCAACAACGTTGATGATGAATAGAGATGCAAACAGGAACAGGCATTAAAATAATCTACATTAAATGCATTGACGGAAAGCTGTACAATGATTAAATGGAGTACATCGGTTGGAGTGAAATTAACGTCCTTCTTCATGTTTTAATCAGCCAGCAGCAGATTTAGCTTCGGAAACAACAATACTTTGCCGAAGATGTCTTTTCAATCGGATCCCAAAATGATCATGGTTATGGGAGCATATCTAACATAAGTCATGGGAATCCAATCAGGCACAGTGCTGGTGTTTCCCAACAATTACTTATACACACTCTGAACAAAAAAAAACTTCAGGGGATTCATTAATAAGTAACGCGATCATTAAAGTTTCACACGATCGGGTGGCGCTCTTATCCAGAGTGACTGGAGAACGATAGCAGCAGCAAGAGGAAGCAGGCGGCGCGCTACATTTCAGGGTTCAGGTGCCTTCGGTGCCCGGTGACAGAATATCCCCCCCGGTGACCTTAAAGAAATGGCATGTAGCGAGGGGGAGGTCCAAAGGAAGAAGAGAAAAAAAAGGCTCCACTGCTCTTGTGAGATCCTTTTTAAAAGCCTTGAAGAACTCCACCGAGGATTTATGAATTGTTATTGAGGGTCCACCAAACTGTAACTGATGTATGTGGATGCAGCGTGTCTGCAATGAACAATGACGGCCTTATTTTCAAGTGGGTATTTTTTGAGATTTCACAGCTCGCAGCCAAACTCTAACACATCGTTGGACGGGTTTGATAGGAAATCTTGAGCAGGGATTAGCTGAACTTTAAGCACTCATCCAATGCTATCGCATATTCTGCCTGATATTGTAGCTTCTTTTTTTTTCGGGGGGGGGGGGGGGGGGGGCGAGAGATGTAAGGAACATGTTGCCAATACAACAAAGACACATAAAAAGCAGTTCTGGGTGTTTTTGTGTCGACTCTGCTAGGCCTGCGCCTTCTGCAGCGACACATAACTGTCATGGTGGGTGAGCACGTGTGCAAAAAGATTCTATACACATTGGATGGTGTTCACCGGCTCAGTGGGTGAACGTGACAGCGTTCAATAGCTGAACTGCGAGTGAAAGGGGAGTCGCACTTGATCAAGTATATTATTCTGCGAGGGGGGGGGAAAATCTGGTCGAAACTTGTTTTTTAAAATGTTTCGGAGTACGTGTCTTGGATTTCTGAGAAACATCAATTCAAAAGATAGAGCTTTTTTAAAAGGTATCACAGCTGTTGGCTTTTCTGGTTTTAAAAAGGCAGGGAAGAAAAGGAAGTCATTTTAAGTTGACCAGTGTGACGAATAATATCAATACATTTAAATACAATCACAATTACTCAGATCATGACAAGCTTAGTAATTGTCTCACGTGTGTGCACAGCGTAGAATGTGTCAGGCAAAAAGACAGAAATATAAATTGAGCCCAGCGACAAAGACACGCCCACGCACATGCACCGTACACACACACACACACACACACACACACACGCGCACTCACACGCACAAGAAGCAGTATTGTTCCTCAGCCTGGGGGCTGCAGTGGGAGGCTCCCTGCAGTGCAGACTGAATAGGAAGATGTACTGAAAGAGGAAGCGGTATTGTGAAGTGCAAGTTTGGATAAACTAATGGGTAAGCAAATGGGCAAATGGGTCGGGCACAGGTCCACTAAAAGAGTCGTCTTTTTGCCTGACACAATACCAGACGCACATCCTGAGGCGACTGTAAACCTATTGAAGCCTCTACAGACCAGTTAACAGCATATTAAGCCCAATGAAGCATTTACGTAAAACAATTACAATATGTTTGACAGCAACACGCGCTGCAATAAGAAAAACATAACCTGCATCACTGGTTTCCTCACACATTTCGCATGGTCCCCTTTAGTATTCGTATCATCATTTACCTCATTAGGGATGTACCCAAAATTTTTTAAAAAGGACGAGTAATGCGATGGAAACAGATCTGTCATCTACCTGAAGTTGCCTGTTATTGTTATAAGGAGAAAAACGCCATGACCGACATGTCTGTGGCTATTCTGTTCTGAAACATAGGTTTTTTTTTCTTTTTTTTTTTTTAACTCGTCGTTTAATGCACTTATTGTAAGTCGCTTTGGATAAAAGCGTCAGCTAAATGACATGTAATGTAATGTAATGTAATTTTTTACACTTTATTGAAAGGTAATTGCTTCATTATGTAGTTGTATGCAGTTCCATCAGGATTTCTTTCAAACTCTGCAACGAACGCGTCTAAATGAAGCTTAGAATCTGTAGATTTCAGTTGAATGCGTTAATTCTGCAGTTTTAAAAACACAAAACAAATACAAAAAAAGGTTTACTTTGAATTTCTGTCGATATTTATGATGTTCCATGCTGTATGTAGGCTATCAGCCATTGGTTTCACGGACAATTCAATATGTAGTTGCTCAATTTCACCGAGTTCAGTGGGTTCAGTTCAGTGACAGTTTAAATAAAGAGAGGAAAAGCATGAGGATGTGGAAATATATTCAAATATATTTAATAAATGAGTATATCCCAATACTAAATCAATGTGATGCTTTGCAGGCACAAACATGGCTTTGCTTATAAATATTAAGTCCGAAATTATAACCACGTCCACTGTTATCTTTGTACACCTCGACCGTTAATTTTGATATTTAATGCAAAGACCATCATGAAACCTGATCATTTCTAAAAGTAGAAAATGGGAAATGTAGTTTACAGTGCAGATACACCAGTGGCATGTATGCTGTACTGCAGCAGACAAATGTATCATCCCTAAATAAAGGTATAAAAAGAAAAAACATACGAGCTACACACCACACAATGTCTAATTTCCCAAAAATGTCCCCCGTGGAGACAAAGCCAATGTGCAGCCACACTTCAGCCATCGTGCGGTACAAATTGGGACTTTTACAATAGCAACATCTGTAGCCTATTTCAAGTGGGTCCCAGAATAATAAAACAGACAATATGTTTTCATGAGCCCGGGTCCCGGGCCAAGTAAATAAAAATGTTATTTGAGTTCCAAGGTGGAAAGCTGTGGGGAGAAAGGGATTTCTCTGTGTCAGTAAAAAAAAATATCAGCTGTTCTCCCCCCGCCTTGTTAGAATAATAACAAACTCATCCTCAAACTCCTTTTTATAACTCCTGGGGTAACCTAGAGGTAAATGCCCAAACACACAGAAACACACAGTCACACACACACACACACACACACACACACACACACACACACACCACATGGTTTAAAACATGCTTCTCAGAGCAACTGGTGCATCCTCAGCGCAGAGGAAAGCAGGAGCACTACAGAGGAGTCACCGTTTCTAATTGGGGCTCCTCTATCCTCGACAGGAAGGAGAGGCTCGGACAATAAACACAATGAACCGGCCGGGCATTTGCATTTGAAGCATCTTCAAACTGTAGCGTTGGCAGACACAGACTCACAGAGACACGGAAGAAAAGACAAGAGTGCCAGGAGGAGAAGAAAAAAAACAGGGCGAGATGGGAAAAACTTGTGCAGCGGAGACAGCTGAAAATGAACATGTGTGCACGTGTACAGCAATGTGCTGTGGATCACAGGCATTTCAATAAGTTCAAAAAGCAAGAAAATGCTCCCAATTTTTTGCTCAAAACACACTCCGAGACTTATTAATTAGAATTTCTGTGATAGTGTCAATCATTCCCCCCCCCCCCCCCCCCCATGTTCTCCTGCTCTGCCATTTCTTCCTCCTTCTGCATTTCTTCTCGCCCTCGCAGAGCCACCAAAAAAAAAAAACACACACACAAACACCGGCGCTATCCCGAGGTTGATGGCTGTCACCTTTGTGTACTCATGCCTCTTTCAGGAAGCCAGCAATGCAAATAACACCCTTATGAATATGCATGGCAGATTTGAGATGGAGAGAGGGAGCGAGGGAGAAAAGAAGCAGGAGAAGGAAAGAAAGGAGACGGTGACAGTGAAATTGAAGGGCGTGGAGGAGAGAAAAGTAGGGGAAGAATGCTGGAGACAGAATGATAGCGCAGACTGGATTAGGGAAATGAACAGAGACGGAGTGACTGTGCGGGTCAAATAGAGAAAGAGAGGAGGTGTGCGCGTGTGTGTTTTGCTCTAATTAAAATCGTCTTCCTCTACTAAATAATAGTTAAGCTTCATTAAAGTCTTTGACAAACAATTTTAAAAACAATTTGACGAATTGCCCTACTTAGAACAACGGATCCAGTGATGTGTCAGAGCTCTCCGTGCATTAAGAAGTAACCTCAACATAAAGAAACAGAGCTATTGTCCACAATAAGTACTAAATCATGTGAAAACATGCATGCGTATAATATTAAACTAATCATCAATGGACTTGGACAAACCCTTTTGTCTTTTTTCTCAATGCAAAGTCATCTACAATGTTTTATTCTCTTTGTACGCCATTTTTGTTGATATATTTTCTAGCATACATTGTAGATTTAAATACAATTCAATGTGCTGGAAAAAAGAAAAAAAAATCAAATTTAAAGTTTAACCCTCCACTGCCACATCCCAGTCACTTTATATCCTCCATCCCAACTTCATATGAACTGTATGAACACGACCACTCTCTGGCATTAGGTGTTAATGAAGCAGAGCAATTGAACACATCATCTGTGTGTGTGTGTGTGTGTGTGTGTGTGTGTGTGTGTGTGTGTGTGTGTGTGTGTGTGTGTGTGTGTGTGTGTGTGTGTGTGTGTGTCAGCTACTGGAGACATGTTGCAACCCTCACAGATTAATGGGTCTATTTATCTACATTATTGTCAGACGTGTGAATGGTTACTTTATTATGTATGCAAGTGTGCATGGGTCTGTGTTAACTCTCCCAGTGTGTAAAACATGTCCAAATTAATTTCCTGATAACATTTCTATCACTTTTTTTTATATTTTCTCAGTGCGTCAAGTGTTTGTGTGTGTGTATTTGAATATGCCTCTGGGTAATCCCACATATAATACCTAACAGATTATTTGGATGTTTATAGCAATGAGTGCTGCCAATTTACTGCAGATAACCGCCATCAAATCAATTATTTCAATTATTTAACGCAATAATGGAGAATTTTATGATTCACAAGGGTTCAGCCAAACATTATTAGGGAGAATTAAAATAAATCAGACAATTCACACTGTGCAGGTACGGAGAGCAGCGCCTTTACAATGCAGGTACGATGCATTCAATTGTCAGGTTAATGTTCATTTTGATAGTCTTGATAGATTGAGCGCACCTCTGCAGGCGTATTGAGGCCACAACGGTATCTCAACCGCTGAGGCCTTTACACGCACACTCATATTCTACTTTTATTCACAATGCATTTCAAATTTGAAATGGCTCATATAAACATCCTATTCCATTTGAATATTCTGCATTCGGCCTTATTCCAAATGGAGCATTTTTCCGAATAAGACCGATATTATTTTTCTATGTTTTAGGAGCATTTTTTTTGGGCATACAGAGTATATTTGAAATATGCGTTTCAATATGTTTTGTTTACGGGCAATGCAACACACGGCCTCCGACCTTTTGAAGAACGTGTTTGTGGGATTGAAAGAGGGAGGCCGTGTTTCACCGGTCGAACAAGTCCGCCACTTGAATAAACGTGGAATTCACTGGCCCTGGTAATAAGGATGCGGCATGGGGGAACTGTACGGCTATGCTATATGTACACAGGAATATTAATGGAATATTATTTTCACTATCCATGTAAACGGCTCATTAGAATAAGGGCAAACAAATGAATATTTGGTGCATGTAAACATGGTTAAAGCCTCTTATAGCGGACTCCCCCCAATGAATTCCTCCACTAAAACAACATTACCATCCAGAGCTCCAGATTGCTGCTTTCTGTACACCAACACCTTGCTTTGCAATCCAGGTGATGAAGACACAAATAAAGATGGGTTTATTTTCCACCAGGGAAGCATTACGTTTCTTACGGTTTACACCTCAGGGCACATTAAACTTGATCAAGCAACTGAAGCTATTAGTAGAGTAGAGAGAATAGAGGAGAATGTAAAAAAAAAAAAAAAAAAAGACTTGAAACTGAAGTCTAAGGCCTTGAGTTTGAATCAAGTTAAGATAAATGTGTTGTCTTAAACATCCACATTTTATTTGGAGGAAATCTCGTCTACTTGTTAAATCTTGAACTCGTCATTGGTTCGACGGAGGAGGAAAAGAAAAAGAAGAACCTCGTCAGTGTGGAGAATTACCTTTTCAACCCCTGCTGTGTTGCTTTTTTTTCCATCATACGGTTCGAATACGGCAACCGTATTCTTTACACAGTGCGGATGATTATGAAAGCAACAGCTAAGTGGCATTTTTATGAGAGCCGCAGGAGCAATCTGGGCTCGAGAGACGTACGTTTACATGTGAGCACAAGTACATGCTGTGGTGAATCCAATTTAATGGATAGGGCCACTACTTAACGTGCTGCTTCTAGCAGAAACTCAGAGAGAATGGACGGAGAAATATCTGATCTGGGAAAACATCAAAATAAAGGTGCATAGAAAAGGATAAAGGATAGAGACACAGATTAAATGTTTTTTTTTTCCGAATTTTTGTAGAAATAAAGTGAGGTTACTTATACATTGTGTTACACCCAGACCTTCTGTGTAGTTCACTGTCTGTTTTCCGTTGTGTTGTCTGTCACTGACCCTGTCTCTCGTTTCAGAATCCTCCCTCCTCATGTGTGATTGCAGACCCCGCCCTCATTGTTTCCACCTGTGTCTCGTTTTGTTTCCACCTGTGTCTCGTTTTGTTTCCACCTGTGTCTCGTTTTGTTTCCACCTGTGTCTCGTTTCCCTGTGTATTTAGTCTGTGTCGACCCCTTGTTCTGTGTCAGTTCCTCTCTTAACGTTGCCCAGTAAAGAGCCTTATTTCCTGGGTTCTGCCTCTTTATTTGCATTTTGAGTCCTATTTCCTGTGGCTCCCGGCCAATCCGTGACACATTGAGTGATGAGTCATTCATGTGGTCCCCAGATTGTATCTCTGGCACGTCATACATAACATGGATAGTAGCAGACTACCATTTCATTCATGTTTCATAACTTATTTTTTTTAAACTTGAGTTTTACTCTGTGTGTTGCTGCGTTTGTTTTGTCGTAATTTCTATCAACAGATTCTGCTCATGAATGCAGAATGTAAGGGACGATGGGACAAGACGTTGGTATCGGAAGCGTTCTGGTTTCTGTTGGTAGTATTGACCAATCACACATCAGAGGGCTTTGTTTGCACGTCAACAGTTCCTGTGGAGAGCAACACGGACGGAATGCATTGGCTGTAATGCAATCCCTGAACCCCTCGGCTATTGTCTAGAGAGAGAGAGACGAAAGACCAACAATGACAATCACACTATGGCTCAACATGAAGTCCAGTATGCACACAGAACACATCATGCACACGGTAGATAAAACGCAAACACACAT
This sequence comes from Cyclopterus lumpus, assembly GCF_009769545.1. Classification (NCBI taxonomy): domain Eukaryota; kingdom Metazoa; phylum Chordata; class Actinopteri; order Perciformes; family Cyclopteridae; genus Cyclopterus; species Cyclopterus lumpus. Next base: position 7,452,099 of record NC_046974.1, read on the forward strand.
TGAATGTGTTAAAACACATATGAATGTCAATATATCAATATGCTATGCATTTACTTACTGAAAGGTTGCATATAATGTGCATTCACAAGCAAACACACACACACACACACACACACACACACACACACACACACACACACACACACACAGTCGCAAAAACAATTGATTCTCCCTCCTTGGTAATGTAAAAGCATTTGAGGTGAAATCGATGTTGAAGCTTTGTGGAGCAAAGGCATCCTGGGTATATGGTGTTTGTCGGTGTGTGTGTGTGTGTGTGTGTGTGAGTGAGTGACACAGGAGTGTGGGTGTAAGCACCAAAGAGAACTAGCTGGTCCTTAGAAGTACATCTCCCCTCTGATCCTAGGAAATATCCACTAATCTCTTGACACACACACACACGCACACACACACAGAGAGAAAGAAGGAATTCGACAATAAATGCAGCCCGAATACTGAAACAAATGGCTATTATAATAATAAGTCACATAAAAACTGTGTGAGTGTGCGAAAACGCTTATTAACTAACTAAACAAGTTCAAGATGACAGCTTTTTAACGAGGGAGGAACTAATCACTTTGACCCTCGGTCTGTCAACATTCCCATTGCGGGAAAAATGCTGAAACGTTCGACTTAAAAATAGATTCCAAGCATCAAACTTCCCCCGGAAAAGGTTTCCACAGATTGGAACACGGCATGAAATACTTTTGCTTGAATGCTCTCCGAACTGGAGCTGCACAGAGCATGAATACAACATCAAGTGGTGCCCTCTTTTCCACCTTTTTGAAGCTACGAAAAGGTGGTGTTCAGTTTAGTCAAAGGAGAGAGAGAGTGATTAAGTCTTTTGTTTTTCCGAGGAACTGATCAACGCATCGGAAGTGGAAGCTGTAGTTTAGCCTTTGGAGTTGGTGCCGTATTGTGGACCTTCAAGCAGAAATTTGGCATACACACGTTAACTCTACAGTTGATGGCTGCATATATTTTATAGAATGGTTGACATGGTATGCACTTTGATGGGCAGACTAGGTTCTTTTTAAATTGTCCAGCCCAACATGCTGTGTTGTTTTATGTACCTTTTAAAAAAAAAAGTGAAGCACAACATGAAGATCTAATCAGGAGCTCCGTCAACAGATTCATATTCAACATCTTATGCAGAAGGCCTCACATTAACGATGTTTCCAATTTTTTCAAAATGGTCCAATTCCCTAAATCCCACAAGTGTTCTCTGAATCCAGCAGTGATTCAGCCCCCAAAACCACATCATAAATGCAATGTTTTAAAGGTTTAAATGTGGTTGTGTCCGTCTCTGGCCCACAGGGTGCCAACCTAATGTCTATTACATTATGGAAGAGGCTGAATATGAGAGTAGTTACCAGAACAGTCGGAACCAAAGTAGAAGACGGAAATGGAAAACAAGATGACACTGGAGACAGTGGACTTCACATTGGCTTTACGCAAATCCCAGTATAACCAGCACAGGTCTGCCTGGCCCGAAACAAGCCCCAATCCGGCCATGGTCTCATGAACCTGTTGTCTTTAAGGACGTCCCACTAGAATCGCATCTTAGAGGAGAGGCCAAGTAAAGGCATGGCGGCATCCGATATGTCTTTTTAGTGGAAAATGTGACATGCAGCAATATAATATAATATATATAATAATAATAATATACATTCTCCACCATATCGCAAAGTGGAAACATGGCATTCCTGCAATGAACTGTTTAATTATCGAGAAGCTGCACCTAATTGGCTGTAACCCTAAAAGCGTGATATATATATATATGTGTATATGTATATATATATATATACACATATATATATATATATATATATATATATATATGTGTATATATATATAACAAGCTGGACAATAACCTCTCTTTGCTAAATAACCTCTTTCTTAAAAAAAGAAGGAAGAAATCAAGTGGAAATCTTGAATTACACGAATAGCACAAAAACACCTTGACATTATTTTGTTTGAGTAGTTCTTAATTAACCATAAGGTGTCTCCATTTTGATAATATCCTCTTGTCCTTCCAAAATTAATCTCGGCTAAGGCACAAAGAGCGGGGCAGCCATTTAAGTTTGGCCCATTATCTTGGCATTTTTATTAATATCTAAGCTTGAGTACATTGTCAAAAACCAATTACACACTCATCTTGCACACGTCTCATATGTCAGCTGTGTTCTTTCAGGCATAAACATGTTTAATTGTCTATTTGTATCATTGTCATTTGGTCACAGTCTGTGACTTCTGGCAGTAAATCCATAATGTCTGGAGACGGCGGTCCGTGTGCTTTCGGTATCCAGAGCAACGCTCACAGCGAAGACAACGTGTCTGTACTGTAGTTTCATATAGAATTGACCCTTTTCTATGAGAAATGATTAACTTTTTCAGGAGGACAAAAGTCCCCAGCTTTCGTACTGGCCTACTTCTAATGGTTTGATAATGAATGAATAGATGAATACGAGACACATAACATGTACTAAAAAAAATCACCTTAATTTCATGTCTGGCTCTATGGAAATATATTAATGAATAACAAAAGGAGCGCAGTGATAATTGTAAAAAAAATAAAATAAATAAAGCGTTCAATTCGACTTTCAATTGTGCAAAAATGAAGGTCGGTTTTAGCCGAGAATTTTTATTTTTTTTCCCCGAGACAACTGGGGTTGGGCTTCAACATTTAGAAGGAATTAAATGATAACATTTTGAATCAAAAAGAATTGTGATCAGAGTCGATGATGTGACTCAAACTCAAAATGAGAGGACTCGATCTATGGCCGATGTCTCGTCTTAAAGGGACAGAATCACGTCCGCTCACGCGAGACTTCAAGCCAATCCTCGCATCTCTACCTTTTGGGAAGAGGCAGAAGAGCAAGCAAGAGATGCAAAGTGCAAGAAGCGTGCAAGAAGCTATGTTACGGTCGCTCCTTCTTCTCCACTTTCTTTCAATCCCTCTCTCCTCATCACGTCCTTTCTCCGTCTGTCTCTCTTGCTCGTCCTCTCTCTTCGTGTCCCCTCATCTCTTCAGTAGTTTATCATAATCACATCACCTCAGTGTGATGGAACACACTTAAGGCTTATTATGTGTCTCTCTCTCACACACACACACACACACACACACACACACACAGACGCACGCACACACATGCACCCACAGGAATAAGATCCACTTAAGCTTTATTACATGTCTGACTGTGCTTCTAACATGGGAGATTATCCACGGGCCGTATGCTACAGAGCAGAGGGCAAGAGCTGCAGGTAGGATGGGCACGCGCACGTGTGCACACACACACACACACACACACACCTCTCAGATACAAACAGAAAGATAAGCTGAATACATGCTGAGAGCTTTTTTTAAAATGGTCATTCTTCAAAATGGACCCAGGTGGACATCCGGCAACGGAAAAAAATGTAGGAACAGAACAGAATAAAAAAAAGAGGGCGGGGGGGGGGATTAATTTTCTTCCCTTCACTATCTTCCAGTCGCAGTGTACCACACACATGTATGTGCACACACGCACGTGTGTGTCTGTGTGTGTGTGTGTGTGTGCGCGTGTGTGCGTGTATGTGCACACACGCACACACACACACACACACACACACACACACACACAGACAGTGACAAAGTGTCTGTATGGGGAACCAAAGAGGCCACCTTATAACACTTATGTGTGTGTGTGTGTGTGTGTGTGTGTGTGTGTTTAATATGCACACAGATAAGACACAGACAATAAAAGTGAACAGTGTATCTGTGTGTCGTATACATGGCAGAGAGATATTGTGTGCGCAGGGTGTCCGTGGAGTATTCATTTCCCTCCTTCTGTTTGACCATGGCGGAATGTGTGCGTGTGTGTGTGCGTGTGTGTGTGTGTGTATATGTGTGTCTGCAGGTAGTGCAACTAGGTGCAGTGCAGTCTAGCCATTTTCTTCAGATGATAATTGTGCACAAAAGAAAAACACAACCGTGGTGCCGTTAATAATAATAATAATAATAATGCATTTTACTTTGCGTACTGGCATTTAAAATAACCTGTCCGCGGAATGAAATCGCTCATCAATTACAGAAAAGCAAGTGTGTTGCCTTTCATAGGAAAGAGTTCGGCTTTGTAAATTACTTTGCAGACGCGATGTTCCGCGATGGTAAAAGTAAAAGTGCACGGCGGTTCTAAATGCCTTGCAAATCCATCACACGTCCGTCACACGTGATTTAAATCACACAAGGCGCTCTAATGTGGGACCGACTCATTCAGGCCGGAGTAACAACAACACGACCGACTGCTTCTTTAAGGGAACTAATTTCACATTAGACCAAATAGAGGTCTAATGAGCCCAATTAAGTGAAAACACATTATGAATGACATCAAATAGAATTAGATACTAAGCCACTTTATTCATTCTGCACATGCATGTAGACGATATCCTCTTCCTGGTTCCACGTGTATTGTTTGAAAGGGCATAATTGTAGCCGTTCAAAAACACTTTCAGTGGCACAAATGTGCAGCTTACAAATATGTATATCCTTTTAAGATTGCGTAAATAATCTGAATAAATGTTTAGGGCTCATGTGGGGGAGTTGGTCGACATGGGCTAATTGTAGCAAATGTGAGACTGAAACACAGAGAAGAATATTCAAAGTTGCTAAGAGTTGCTTTCTAAGATTTGTTTTCCATAATTCTAACCTCATATGAGTATATTGCTATAGTAATGGTATCTCCAGCCAAGGTGTTGTGTGCCGGGATGTTCTCCGAAAAGAATAATACAGAGGGAAAAATGATAAATCTGTCATTTGTCAGCCAGAAATCCCTAAAGTCAGTGAAATGACGAGGCGGAGATGGGATGCAGATATGCATGCTTAGGGGTTGTAAACTCATTTTCAGCCAGCGGACCGAAAATAATTTCTTTTCTTGAGATACGAGCGCATGAAAACACATCGCCGATTATGTGGGAAACCATGTAGGTGACCTCTTAAAGCACACCTTTGAAGCATTTTGGGTACCACCATTCAGTTTGAGATCTGCCTTCTTTCATTTCCCCTTCAGTCCCTCTCCGTCAACCATTTCCCTCTCACGCTTCACATTCTCTGTGTTTTCCTCCCCTTCCTTGGATCAACCGTGAATATTCATGAGGTTGTTATTTGCATTGCTGGCTCCTGAAAGGGGCTGAGTACACAAAGGTGACAGCCATCAACCTCGGGAGGCGGCAGTGAGAGATGAGACAGCAGATGAGGGGGAAAGAAATAAGATGATAGGAAAAAGACGAAAAGAGGAGAAAGAGAAGAAAAGTGAAATGAGTCCAAAAAAAAAAAGAGAACAGCATGACAAATCGAATCGAAAGCCTGATACATTATTTGAAGGCATTTGAGTTCCCACCTCAACGTGAACTGTTCCGTGTTTGAACCCGTCTTCATGTAGACGCCGAACGCCACCGTCCTGCCGAGGCGAACCGGACTGGGAGGCACCAGAACCTCCACGTTTTCATCAAGTCTCAATTTTTCTCCTTTGGCAGAAACCGGGCCCGTGGTCATCACCACAGAACCAGCTTTCAGCATGTCTTGAAGACCCCCATCCACTAGGGGGCTCCACTGTCCGCCGAGGCCCAAGCCAAGAGGCCCGACGTTCGCACTCTGTCCTCTCCACGGCTCATTAACGATGGAGGGACACTCCTGACCAGCCCCTTCCACTGGTATGATTGAGTAATACACATCCAGTGATGGTAGAGTCACTTCAGGAGGTCTTTTTCTCGCTTGCGGCGGTGTAAACCAAGCTGGGGGAATCTCGAGACGGACCACACAGATGCCAGATGGTCCCACGAGTCGGCAGCCCGCCGAGGGTGCTGCTTCACTGGTGTCGCGAATGGCCACGGCTCTGACACATGGGAGGAGGGCTTGAGGAGGCGGGTCCGGCTCATCCCAACGACGCCCTACCAGATAAAACAGCACCTGAGGGCGAAACAAGTGCAAATAAGGAGAATGTCAAAATGGATGAATTGGGGAATAACATTTTTTTGTCAAGGTATCAAAAAACACAAAAAAACAATCTCTTTCTGACACTGTGATTGACAGCGGAAATTATTAATCATGTTTTAACACCTAAAGAGACAAAAACAAAATGATCTGGAAATGGCAACGGAAACTGATTGCTCAAATTCATTTAAAACATTTTCTTCTTCTTTTTTTTGTGCAGAAATATTTCTGCATATTGAGCATATAGTCTTGAATGCAGCACTCATCGGTGTATTCACACCAACAAAGGATCAAATGACTGCGTGTGATGTGAAAGGTGTCGCTCGTAGTGACAAACCCTGAGGGGCGATTATCACCCGACCTAGCAGAGCCTTTCATCTCTTAGCTCTCACGACTCTCCCTTCCTTATCAGTCAATAATGATTATATAAAGATTACATGAACATTCATAGATTAAATCTTCTCATTAGTTACCTCTCAGTTTGGTTATGCTTCAGGTATGGGATTGGTATATTAGGTGTATGTGAAGCTTAAACCATTATTTGATTGCATTAGAAGATGTATGCGTTAAATAAACGAATATTCAAAGTAAAACATTGAACTGCCAGTACCTGTATCCAGGGCCGTGTTGAACCAACTCTGGGCACCACCACTTGACCTTTGACCTTCCAGTTCAGAGTCACCTGGTCGGTTGTCAGCAGCAGGTGCGGTGGAGGACCCTGAAGCAGCTCCACTGGGATTGGCTGCTCGATGCTCAGGTTTCCGTAGTTGCAGTTGACGCTCGGCAGGGATTGCGGGGCGGCAACGGCGGGTTCCAGTTGGTGGAGGAAGACGGGCTCGGTCCGCGATGACAGGCTGCCGTTTCGCATCACATCCTGATTGGATTCCCGCAGGAAGAAGGCGGAGTCTGCACCACTGAGCTGGCATTGCACGGGGAGGTAGGTGGGGACGGAGGAGGAGAAGCGGGGCTGGTAGGAGTCGGGCCCTCCCCCCGGTCCTGCTCCTGCTGCTCCTGCTTGGCTGTCAGACACTGAGGAGGGTGACGGCAAAGAGAGGCCAGCGGAAAAGATGAAGAAAAAAAGAGAAAGGTGACAGAGACGGAAGAGAAGGAAGGGAGGAGAAAAAGAGAGGAAGAAGATTAACTTCATGTTACTCATCAACAACAAACCATACCTTTCATAAAACAAATACCTCATGAAAAGATGTGTCATTTCAAACTGAAATCCAAAACATCCAAATCAGCTCATAAAGTCCAAGCTCATTGACCTGCGAAATGCATTTTTATTACATACACACACACACACACACACACACACACACTGATATAAACACAGACACATCCGTCAGCTTGTTCGCATGAGGTCACACATGCGTTGCAACACATACACCACAGTGCATTGTGTTTCTGTACAAAGAGCAATAAGTACAAACACATTAGCTCCCAGTTGATCGACTCAGCATCTCACAGGGCTCGACATTAATGCAGCACTTTCTTTTTTTTTAAATCCCCCTCGGATAGGCATTACACCAGCATATATACAAAATGACACATTGCTTTGCAGTTTATTTCCATATTTTTACATTCAGTTTGTATTCATTTCCTGGTGTATTTATCAGACATTTCACAAAGATGGGGAGTTTAGAGCCAGGGATTACCGCTTCAGGAGCCGTATCTCATTTCCAAAGAGGACAAGGTTACAATGACTGTGCTGCGATTGGAAGTTTTGATCCCTGCGCGTTATCCACCACTTATTTGTTATTCATCCGCTGTTTGGCTTGTCAGCATTATATTGTGCTTGCACCGAAACCACCAAACTGATCACTTATTGGAAAATAGCGAAACGGGAGCCACAATTAATTATCTGGCGGTTTCAGTACATTTCCGGAAGAGCTCGTTTCTTTTTTTTACGGCCGGGGTTTGGAAGTTACGTTACCACAAACGTTTCTCATAATTAAATTGTATGCACTTAAGGCCCCTTTTTATGAGTGACAGGATCCAACATTAACACACTATTTGCTGCCAAAGTACAGTTTTGTTTATCTCACATTGGAGATTTCTGTCTTTTTTAATCAATGCTTCTCTCACTGGCTTAATTAAAGTGGACTCGGTTAGAAAAAGTGATTTACTTCTGTGCACCAATCAGGATTGAGCTAATTATGAATCGGATGATGGTGGGTGTTATTCTTTTCTTTTCTTTTTACTTTGATTGTTGATTATTCAGTTGTGAATATTCAGTGTTACAGAATAATACTTGAGATTTGAAGTCAAGTCTTTGGGGGTTTTACAATTCATACACGTTATTCCTCTGGTCTGGGAACCAGGCTTTCAACTGACTCCACCCGCCGGCGTCATTATTAGATGCTTAGAACCACGGATGTATTAAAAGAGAGAGGAAGAGGGAGAGGCAGAGGGAGAAGGAGAGAGAGAGAAAGAGAGAGGGAGAGACAGAAACAGAGGCAGAGAGAGAGAGAGAGAGAGAGAGAGAGGGAGAGGCAGAGGGATGGAGAGAGGGAGAGGGAGAGGGAGAGGCAGAGAGAGGCAGAGAGAGGCAGAGAGAGAGAGAGGGAGAGGGAGAGGCAGAGAGAGGCAGAGAGAGAGAGAGGGAGAGGGAGAGGCAGAGAGAGGCAGAGAGAGAAAGAGGGAGAGGGAGAGAGAGGGAGAGGCAGAGGGATGGAAAGAGAGAGAGAGGGAGAGAGAGGCAGAGAGAGAGAGAGGGAGAGGGAGAGGCAGAGAGAGGCAGAGAGAGAGAGAGGGAGAGGGAGAGGGAGAGAGAGGGAGAGGGAGAGGGAGAGGGAGAGGCAGAGAGAGGCAGAGAGAGAAAGAGGGAGAGGGAGAGAGAGGGATAGGCAGAGAGAGAGGGAGAGGCAGAGGGAGAGGTGATTATATATATATATATATATATATATATATATATATATATATATATATATATATATATATATATATATATATAACATGAATACATTAAATGACTACATCCAGAGAGAACAATTTTTATTATTATAGAAAAATAGGATTTTCCTTTTAACACACCAAGGAACCAGCACAATACACATACATAATTGTGTGTGTGTGTGTGTGTGTGTGTGTTTCCATGTGTCCTAGGGTAGCGGAGTGTGAAAATATAATGAGGGTGGGACAGCATCGCGCTGTCTGGGGCAAGTCATACTGAGGCGACTTCAAAATAATAGCAAAGAAATAAAATGATACCTCAGTGCGACATGAATAAGCAGGCTGATTTTGTTCGGGTGCGTGGGCACGTAAGGAGAAGTTTAGAGTCAGAAAGAAAGGAATAGGGACAGAGTAAAATAGAAAGATGGGATGGGACGTGGGAAGGGAAACACAAAGAAGCGATAGCATAAAGTAAAGAATAGTGAGACAGAGGAAAAGGAGAAACTAAATGGAGTGAGACGAAGAAAGGGGAGAAGACGGGGTAAAAAGTGAACACACAGTACAATGTGACAGATTATAAATACTGTTCTGTTATGTGTGGGTAAATCTTTGTCACTGAAGATTACTATTACACTTTTTGAATATATGAATATGTCCTCTTACACCAACATGTTGTACTTAAGAGTGTTCAGTACACAATGTTGTTGGAAAGTTAAGATGGATGCTGACAAAGGGAACAACCACTGAGAAGAAGAAGAAGAAGAAGAAGAAGAAGAAGAAGAAGAAGAAGAAGAAGAAGAAGAAGAAGAAGAAGAAGAAGAAGAAGAAAGTTTCTATATAAAAATGTGGGATTCTAAAGAGCATTGTGTGTGTGTGTTCATGTGCTGTAGGAGGTTAAGGCCTTCTCACGAGTCACATAATTTCTTTCATATTCACAGTGCTGTAAAATATACAGCATCACTGGCTCCATTTGATAACATATAACATCCAATAAATGGTTACAAAATATTTTTTTGTGCCAATGTTTTTGTGGGATTAGTAAGTCAACATTTTGCACATTTATTGCCCGCAAGGTCGCAGACGCTTCATGTTTTGGAAAGCTGATCATATTTAGTGGTTGAGAGTCACATGCAAAAAAAAAAGGCTGGTTGAAATGTCGCTGTAATGTAGTTTGTAATCACCCGCCGTTGACAGACAGCTCGGTTAATGTGGTCGAAAACACATCAGCACATTAGCCTCAGTAAGCCTTCGTTTTTTTTTTTTTTTTTTTTAAATGTCCCCATTATTATGGCCGTCCTTGTGGTGCAAAAGCATGCATGTGTGTCTGTGTGTGTCCACGGGAGTCTTATGAAGCATATGTCCCAATCCCGGACAGGGACCTCGAACAGCTGGCACACATACAGGCAAACACACACACACACACACACACACACACACATACACACACGCACACACACATACACACACACACGCACACTCATGCAAAGCTTTGCTCATGCAGGCAATGGTTGAACCTTGGATGGAATGATTGACATTGTATGAAATATTAAAAACAAATGTCTCCCCTTCATCTCAGGTCATATTTCATTTTCATTGTGATGATTTTTTCGAACAGATGAGTGGAATATGTTTCATTCGTCTTTGATCGACTTGCCGTTGCTGTTGAAGTTGGTTGCTTGTTAAGTTAGTAATCTGAAAATGTAATACGCCTCTGCTGGAGTCAATTTAGCACATTGTTCCGTACAGCGTTATCGTGAAGTTGAATAATAAAAATCTCAGATCAATAGGTGGCGCTATACTACAAGTCAGGGTTGGCCCTTTGAAATCTGGCATCCCAACATGAGCATGCAATTGGCTACCATTAAACTTGGCCTGGCCCAGATTACCTGGCATCATTACTTTGGCAACCGGCAACCACAACAGGAGTCCATACCCGCTGTGTCCTGCTGCACAATGCTTCAGTGTGTGTGTGTGTGTGTGTGTGTGTGTGTGTGTGTGTGTGCGTGTGTGTGTGTGTGTGTGAACATGTCTTTAAGTGCCAGTGTGTGTGTGGATTATTGCAAACAGGTCCCGTCTATGCATGCATGGTTAAGCAAAAGGGCATTACCTGCAAAAATATAAACCTGGAGGTGTGTGTGTGTGTGTGCGTGTGTGTGATTGTGCATGTGTGTGTCTGTGTGTGTGTGTGTGTGTGTGTGTGTTATGTAAAATTCGAAAGGAACAAAGCCAGATGTACAGAGATTTGACAAGGCCCATCTGTGATCCTTCTTCCCCCACAAAATGCCCATCCTGTACACGCACACACACACATTCTCTCACACACACACACACACAGCCAATAATCAAAACACATTGGAGCATGTAGGACGGGAAGAAAGAGAAAGGAGGAAAGACAGCGAGAAGCAAAGCGAGATGGGTTCCAGTGGAAAGGAGCGATAACAAGATGTGATTATGGTATCAGTTCAGCTTGATATTGTGTTGCTTATATATTGACTCAGAGTATTATTTAATTAGAGACGCGCACACCAACAGATACACACACACACACACACACAATCAGGGCTATGTTGTATCTGTCTGTGTGGGTGTGAGACAGACACACTTGCAGTAGAAGTAGGACAAACTAAATGTTGTCTGCAACAGCAAGTTGATGCACCGATAAAACACCAACATAAACTTCAATGTAAACATCTTCCCACACACACAGACATACATAATCCATATAGCTTTGAACCTTTTTGTGCACACTTTAATTTTCATATTCAGCCAAAAGGTGCGCCGGCACGCTCCAAGGTTGCCATTCATTGCCAAAAGCAGAAGGTGTCAAAGATGCTCCACAGTGTTATTTTTGATTTACTGTTACTACCAATTTTTTTCCCTTTTATTATATGAGAACCGTGAGAACTACTTTTTTTTTTTTTCCCCTCCACTCTCCGCTCCCCTCCATCTGTTTGCTCCTCATTGCCAGTCCCACTATTTGTCTTGCTTAGGTTGTTTTCGCACACTTGAACAAATAGCTATTCCTTGTGAATTCTCGGCGCTGCAGAACTATTCCGAACACGCGGCGGAGAGCAAAATATTTCTACGACTTCTTTTCCTCCTTTCCGTGAACCGTCTCCGAGCGACAACAAAAACGTCCACAATTGACGAGTGTTTGAGCATCAAAACATCAGTTTGCTTTTGCTTCATTCAAAGCTTTTATCCACAGAAGTAAATTGCCCATCCACCCACCCACTCCACCACTACCTGGTAATAAAAAAGAAGAAGACGAAGAAGAAGAAGAAATACACAGAGCAGAGAAAGAGAAATCCATCATGGGAGAATTTCCTGAAAAGAATTAACTCCATTGATCACACAGATGGCACACTATCTGAGAGAGAGAGAGAGAGAGACGGAGAGAGATAGGGGGAGTGAGAGAGATACAGATGGATACGGGAAGATATATGGACAAGGATGGTGTGACATGTGGAAGAAAGGAAGGAGACAGTGTTGAGGAGGAGAGGTAACATGGTGAAAAGAGGATGAGAGAGGGATGAGCTTTCTATTTCCGAGCAGAACATTCATCACAAGCACGAGTGTATTTTGGTGGTCTCTCTATCTCTTTCCCATGTGCCTGTCTCCATCTCTCCTTAATGGTGTACGTTTTTTAAATATTAAAGGGGATCTCCAATGATTTCCCACTCGAA